>NW_028154596.1:0-264088 GCF_965231275.1 Zosterops lateralis
AAGCCTTATTACTTTCGGTTTGCCAGATGTTTGCAAGATCCAAAGTAGCAATGACTGCTACTTCTTGGGTACATGAGAGCTAGATTTTTTAGGAACTAATGAGGCATTTAGCACTGCAGTATTCACACTACCACCTAAACGCACAATCACTGCAATCCTTATGCAAAGAAAAGAAGTAAAAATAAAAAAGTGAAAGCTTAAAAGTCACACACACTGAAAATAACCGGTTTTATGAATTAGCAATCAATAGAACAGTAAAAGGGGCAATATTAGCCCCAAAACAATATTTTATTTATTAACAAAACTAACTGCTGTTTGATTAGTTTTTATCTTTCAATTTTGATCTAAAGTACAAGTGTCAGTATATACTTCAAAGTAAGTCATATGAGAGTCTCTCTTTCAAAATATTTGAGTATTTGGAAAGAGACTACTATCTTTTAGTGGCAGTGTGCATTTTAGTGGAGTACAAGTTAAGGAGGAAACGTTAGTAACTATTTCTCCTGCAGTCTTCTAATTAGTTGAAGGCGTTTTTTGTAAATCATTTCAAAGTACTTAAACTTTCTGAGGCTAATTATGCAGTAATCACTTTTCACTGAAGTGAATGAGTGAAGGCAATCCATCACGTGTAGTGACGATTTGGTTGGAGGTGAATTTATCCCAACAGCCCTACAGTCAGGCTGCATGTGATAGGTTTTCCTTCTGAAAAGGAAAATGAGAGTCTGCTACACCTTGTGCCTGATAATTACTTAAATCCACAGATTATTTAGAAGAAATCACATAATTTGTTCTGATTGTGCAACGCATACATAGAAATGTAATAGCTGCTCCAAACAATATGATGCGAAAAGAAACCGGCTCGGTGTGCTGAGATTTTTTTTTTTTTTCCTAGATACTTGATGTTTGGAACTACAAAACTTTAGCTGAGCAGCGTACAGCATCCTGCGCCTTACCTTTCTGAGCCGCCGACACCAGCGTCTCCTCGTTCAGTGCCCTTTGCACGGACACATCTTTGCTATCGCCGCCAGGCTTTGCAGCTTTCAGCCCTCCTGCCTGGGTCCCGATTCCCCGACGGGCGGCCCTGAGCAGCAGCTGTCCAGGAGGTCCAAGGTGGGCGGCGCCTTCCCGTCTCGGTCCTCTTCTGGGCGTGGCCAATCCCGGACGAGCCCCAGTTGTTATGAATAAAAATGGGCGGAGAAAATACTAATCTCCATAAACGCCTTTATTAATCAGCTCTTATTGATATTTGCCCGAGGGGTTTGGTCGCCGTGGAGGAGGAGGGCTTTATCAGCTCTGCTGCATGCAATTCAACAGAGCTGGAGGACTGGCCCTCGCCTGGGGAGCAACCCCAGAGTCCTGACAGTTCTTTGTTTTCTCCTGTGGTCTCATCTCCGGTTTGGTCTTTTTAACTTACGGCTAGTAAGCAAAACCGGAGAAATTAGCTCTTCTGATTCCTCAGGGTCCACACGGCTGAGTATTAGTTCTTATCTGTTTTAATTTTACTTGGTTTTTATTTGATAAGGGTTTTTTTATGTCAGATTTCATCCCGAGACTCTTTTGGAGTCTTTAATTTGCATGCGGGATCACCGGGGCGGGCACTTGAAGCTCTTTGCGGCCACGTGGTAGTCTTTGCCGCAGCAATGGCGTTTCGGTCTCACGCTGCTTCACAGCGGCGGCAACGTTGTGGGGGTTTGGACCGGGGCTTGTGCGGTGGGAGGTGGAACGTGGCGGGTGTGGGGTTTTTCTCTTGAAGCGGGGCAGCGGTCCGGCCAGCTCGGGGACGCTTCATCTGGCCGAGGCGGCTGACCGCGTGGCGGCTGCGGGCGGCTCGTACGGGGAGCATGGCAACTGCGGGCAGACGGGGCGGCCGGGGCTCTTTTCTCCGCTCCGGCACGGGGAGCGGCTGCAGTCAGGCTGCTCTTCGGCTGGAACTCTTTGTGCTGAGCCTGGGGGGGGGAAAGCGGCCGGCTCCTTTCCGCTCCGGCGGCGGCGGCGGGGGTCGGAACCTCCCCGTGCCAGACGGCCGACTGCTCCGCGGCTGGAGCTCCACTGAGGCGGGCGGCTCCGCTGCGGCTCCCTCGCCCCATCTCTGACCCGGGGTGGGGGCGCGGCGCCTGAGAGTTCCTTGATGGGAACGGGTTCTCCGTTTTTAAGGTGGTCTGGGAGGAAAGGTGCCACGTGCCACTGAGGTGGCTTTCCACTGTTACATTGTAGGATAAACATTTTATTTTTATCAGGCACTGTTGAGGCCACACCACTGAGAGTACTGTGTTCGGTTTTGACACCCTCGATTTAAGAAGGACATTGAGTTGCTGGAGTGTGTCCAGGGAAAGGCAGTGGAGCTGGTGAAGAGTCTGGAGCACAAGTCTGAGGAGTGGCCGAGGGAGCTGGGGATGTTTAGCCTGGAGAACAGGAGGCTCAGGGGGACTTGATCACTCTGCACAAATGCCTGAAGGTGGGACTCGGCCTGTTCTCCAAGAGGAAATGGCCTCAAGCTGTACTAGGGAGGTCTGGGTTGGATATTAGGAAGAATTTCTTCACAGAAAAGGCAATTAGACATTGGAATGGGCTGCTCAGGGAGGTGGTGGAGCCACCGGGTCTGGAGGTGTTTAAGGAAAGACTGGAATCTGCACTTAGTGCTGTGGTCTAACTGCCGTGGTGGTGTTTGGTCATAAATTGTAAAGTAATCTCAGAGGTATTTTCCAGCCTAATTAATTATGTGATTCTGAGACCCGAGCCCACAGTGCCCGAGAGCTCGGAGCTCGCCGTGGAGCCGGGGCGAGGCTCAGGCACCTCCGCCGTCCCCGTTACCGCCTCCCCCGTGCCCGCCCGGCCCCGCTCCAGCCCCGCCCGCCCTCAGCCAGCGCTCCCGGCCCCGCTCGGCCCCGCCTCGGCCCCGCCCGCCCTCAGCCAGCGCTCCGGGCGCCGCCGTTCCGGCCCACCCCGCCCCAGGGCGTGCCCCGGGGGGTGGCTGCCCTTGTTCCTTCCCTGCCCTCCCCGCGGGCGGTGCGAGGCCGGCGCTGTCCCATGCTGGAGCGGCCATGGCGACGGGCCGGGGCAGGTAACCGTGGGCTCTGCCGGCCCGGGGCCGCCCGCTCGGCCTTCTTCACCTTTAACGGGGAGGGGGGTTTAATTGTTTTCCCTCAGCTCCCATTGCTCCTCTGAAAAACTTATTTCACGTGTTGCACGGCTCTGGTTTCCAGCTCTCGAGTCTTCGTGGCGAGGGCTGTGGGCATGGTACTCTCCTCTCCTGGCCCAGTGGACGCCTTGCAGTGGAGAACGCTGGTGTTGCCAGGTGCACAGAGGCCTGGGGTTAACACTTTTTTTCCTGCCTGGGGAGCCTAAACTTCTGTGTCCTTCAACTTGGAGGAGATGCTGTAATGGGTACCCACAAAGTTAGTTTAGTGGCTGCTTTATACGTCCAGGGTAGTTTGGGTTTTGTGATAAATAGGAGGGTTTCGCTGTGGAAGGTGTGATTACCATAATTCTTACAGTACAGGGTAGGCTTTCAAAATTTTAAAGCATCAGTCTTAGAGGCAAAGTTGAGAAAACAGATTTTTCTGCTAACCCATTTCTACAGCCTTAGGTTTCATAGCAGTTTCATTCCCCCTGCTGTTTTTTGGGTGGGTTTTTTTGCCTTTTTTCAACCTGCTAATGGATTGGGGTAATATCCACCCTTTAAAAATTAAATTGAAATAGACAGCTGAAGGAAAAAAAAAAACCCACAACCAACCCATCCAAAACATCATTGTAATTTTTCTTTTTCCCTGCATACGCTTACAGAGGTGGAGGAGACACGTTTTTTCACTACTTAAAACTTTGTGTACATCATTTGAAATGTTTCTCAGAAGACAATTGTTTGCTGACCATCAAAAAACCAAGGCACATTGCAAGTATTATAGGGTATGAAAATGAAAATACTGGAAAAGTGAGCCCCACAGGTTGAAAGCTAATGAAAAAGCAATTGAAGTTGTGCCTCTTGAGTAAGATCATCTCAGTTCTAGAAGTCTCTAAAGAGGGGGTGTAACAGCTGTCATTGACTTTCATCTTAGGCTAATCTGCCCAAACTGTGTCAATGCAACCTAAAAGCATTTTGTTAATGCTAATTTAAAATCTTAGCACACGCAGTACTTGAAAAGTAATTTATGGATTCGGTTGCTGTTTGTTTCTTCACACCTTGAGAATATTTTTGTTTTGGCGAATACAAAAGTTCAGCAGATTTTTTTTAAAATTGAAGCTTACAAAAACAATAGCTATTACATTAAAGTTTTCAAGGCACCCATGGGCAAAGTGTTTCTTCCCTCAGATATTTCTCCCTGGAGTGAAGAAGGGAGAGGTTAGTGGTTAAAATGAGCAAGAAGGACAGTCTGTGCAGTTTATGCTTGTCCAAGGTAGCTTATTTTAAAATCCAGAATCCAGCTTCGTATCTGAATTATTTCTGTGCCTGGAGTTTGTGAAATTGCATCCCTAGAGAGTATGCCCAAACTCTCTGCTTTCAGCATGGATTTAGGGCAGAATAGCCTGGGATGTGCTGCCCTGGAACATACAGAAGTGATGGCTCTGCTGCTGTTGAACACAACTTGTGTCTCTAAATCCCTTTAACAGCAGTTTGTTACTGCTTCATCATCTAAGTGTTTAGGGCCTCATCATCTAAGTGTTTTTGATAATGATACATTAGTAAAACCCTTTGTTTGATCTCCAGATTGTATTTATTACAAGACTACTTTTTTGTAGTTGTTAATGTAGTTGGTTAGCACCCAAGCTCAAATGTGCATGTCTTTTTGTTAAGCTTGTAACAATTCTTAGTAAAGTGTCTTGGATATTTTTGTTTTGTTTTACATAGCACAGTTGACAATGTAGGCCAGCGCTGTTAATTTATTTTGATTTTTTTTTTCTTTAAGCATAAATCAATCTTAAATCAAGAACTTATTAAATGTATATGATAACCATATACTTCAAAATTAGCTATTTCCCCCCCATATGGATTGGTTGCCTAGAAACCCCGAGCTGGTTTGACCAGGTGTTGGAAATCTGCTGGCAATTTAAAGCGTCAGTAATGCAGTGAATGGGGAGCTCTGCTTGTTCAGTGGCATCCGAGGGTATGAAGTGTAAGGATTTGGTTTAAGATTGAAACTCTGTCCCCATCTTTCTCTGTGGATTAATGATAGGATTTGTTTGCAATTACAGCTGACAAAGACCTTTCTATCAGAAAACTTGGAAAAATCTGTGAGCAGTTGGATTGTAAGAATTTGTGTTAGAAATATGCAAAGTTTCTTCCTTTTCTATCCCAACTGTGATGTGGAAATGTTGCCAGAGCAGGTTCTTTCACCATGGTGTGCAAGAGACCAATCCAGACATGGAGTTATTTGATGTATTTACAGTTCTGCACAGTGCTGGGTGGCATTTAGCAAAGGAAGGAATTAGTTCCTTGGCTACAAGCTACATAATTCTCTTATTAATTAATTTTCTATCTTCTGTTGGTTAACAATTCTCTTGCTTCTCATGCTGATTAGTTTGCATGCTCAGTCTTTCTCTTTTTTGAGTCAGTGGTGGCAGTCTCACATTTCTGGAAGCTGTAGCTGATTTCAGCACAATTGCTGAGTTGGCTTTAATAGTTTCTTCCTTATCTTGGGAGTTGTTCCAGGTATCCCTCTGGCCTGTAAATTCTGCATTCTTTGTGTCCACTCTCAGTGGTCATCCTTCTTCCCAAGCTTTGTTAACCTCTCACTACATCTGAAATCTTTGAAGCGTGTCAAACCATAAACCTTACTAAAGCAATTCTACCGACAAGTAATTTGTCTGTCTAACACCTAGACATCCCTTAGACCTTGTTAGCTGCTCTCTGTTTCATGGGTTAAATCTCCTTTCTTTTTGTTTATGCTTGAAAGGATACAAATTCTTTTTGAACCTCAGCAGTTTCTGAGGAAGTTTCAACGTATTGTTTTTATCTGGTATCTTTTAATCGCTTAGCAAAGTTGAGTGGCTCAAAAATGTCTCTGGAGTAATGTTGTGAAACAGAAGAATAATCAGTGAGTTTGACTTGCTGCAGGGGCCTCAGTGGAGCTTGGCTGTAGTGGCCACAGGGGTGCAGCTGTCTAAGGGTAATAAACCTCTACCAGATTCAAACTGATTTGGGGGAGCAGCAACACTATTATTGCCTTTGCCTGCTGTGAGAGATCAATCACAGGGTTGACAGCTGTGAGTTTAAATCTGAATCTTCCTGATGCCAGGTATTTTAACTTGGGTGTAATTGTTCAAATCATAATGATTGCCACGTGGTGTATTCCCTGCATCCTGCCTTGGTTGAAGTGTTGTGTCTAGGTGTGCGCAATATGCGTATTTCTTCATTTTGTGAATATGTGTTAACAGCTTTTCCTTCTTACAAGTAGGTTAAGGACCTTTGCTGCCAGGCCTGGGGAATGTTCTGAAAGTGTAAATGCTGGCATTGAAAGTCTGTATTTGACACCTCCCAGAAAACTGAAACGAAACATGAGCTTTGAGAGGTGAGTATGTCTGTGAGTAAGTCACCCTGTAAACTGCCTTTTGACTGCTTGCAGTAATTGTATTCATATCTTGGAGATTTCTATGTCAAATATTCTGAGTTGAAAAGATTTTCTTTCCTGGCCTGCTTTGGGATCCTGTGTTCACCTTCTAATGTTTTCTGGCATGGTTCTCCTTTGTGTTATTTGCTAGGTTCATAAGGATTATGTAGGTTTTCCAAGCCATGTGAAGCCTTCAGCAACTTCTTTGGAAGTCATGGGCAGTGTTGTTCCTTGAGAATAAAAATTGTTATTTTATTACTTCAATAAAAGCCAGATTGGAATTAAACTTCATGTGTTTCTCTTGGTTATTGGTTGTCATCAAGTGTATCTTAGTGTATGGAGAGGCTGAGAATGGTGGATTGGGATAAAAGGAGGGAGGAATTACTGGCTGCTGCATATTTACTGCAAGGTAAATGTTTCTCTTCCTGCTTGGCAGTGAAAGAGTAGTTTCAATATAATTATGAGTTGTTTTCTTTTTGAAAATTAGTTACATTTTTACAAAAAATATTCTAAGACTATGTTACCTGAAAAAGCAATTAGTTTTATACATTTGATCACTACTGTGTAGTGATTTCTCTGTTTTGCATTGGATGGCCAGTTCAGCACCTCTATGCTGTCTGACTGGTGTGATAGTGAGAGAAAAAAGAAAAAAAAATCAGCTTCCTTCAAAGGAGAAAGAATACAGCTGTAAAAACTGCTGTTGAAAATTCTGGATCAAGTATATTATTTTAGCTAATTTGCAGCTTTTTAAGGTATCACTTCTAAATTGTCTCTGGAATGAGTGCACTAATTGCTTTGGACTTAGAGTTTATGAGTTATTTCACATAATAACAGTGCAAGTTTTTGCATGTTATTTCTATGTCAATGTAACTAAGATTGTGAGTTTAATACAAACATTGAGGTATTGGCATTGTTGTGCTACCCTTTAAAGCTCTCTGCTTCTGAAACAGTGTCATAAATCAACAAGTGTTGCAAATAACCCCTTAGTAAAAGGACAAGAGGCACAGATGGGGTGTTGACTTTCACAGCACCTTTTATTTTCAGCAGTGATTTTGATGTGGCCATACTCAATGCTCAAAAAAATTAAGAGTATAAAATGCGTGTATTTTAAACTCTGCAGCTATGAGCTACTGCTCAAATTGTATGAGGTTCATGTCTGCTAATGCAAAAATCACTTTGGCTCAATCCCAGGGTATGTTCTGCTTGTCATGCCTAGACTGGCTCCTGCATTTCAGGCAGCCTTCCAGATGCAGAGACATTGGCATTTTCAGGATATCACTTGGCTCTTACTTTGAAGTTCACATCTTTCTGCTGACATAAATGAAAACTGCACAAGACCCCTGAGCACGTACAGTTTGGAGATGATGATGAGGTAGAGCATGATCTTGCTGTTAGACTAGGACATTTCTGTCCTGGTGCGTTCTCAGGCCAGACGCGGCAGTCAAAAGGGAGAGTGAATGTATCTGCAGTTTTGCAAATGCTGGTGATTGTGGAATAAACGTTAAAATCATGGTACAAGCAGTAAGGAACTGAAGCTAAATGAGATAGTTTCATATCAAACATAGTTAAAGTTAACAAAGTCTAATAAAACCTCAAACTTACAACTTTTTGTGTAATCGTGCTGTGCCACTGGAATAAGTTGTGATTAATTATTTTAGGCAAATGCCACATACCAAAGAGTGAAGTTACAGCCCAAACTCCACAATTTAACTCTTTAGGTGATTTTTTGTTTCATCTGTTTACAACCTGCTGCTTTCCACCTCTTCTGTTTTTGTCTGGTTTGAAATTAAAATTCTCTGCCATTGTAATTTCTGGAGTTTGCAGGCAAGTCTAACAGAATTCCTCTTTCTCTTCTTTTCTAGCATGCCATCAGAAATGCTGCTGAAGATATTTTCCTATTTAGATGCTGTGTCCCTACTGTCTCTTGGTTGTGTGAATAGACGCTTCTATGAGTTGGCCAATGACAAGTAAGGAAGAGAGAAGGTCTCAGTTTGTGCCCTAGTTGTGTTTACCTGAATTATGAGTCTTTCCAGTTCAGTTTCTCTGATGCCAGAGCACCTCTGGGCAGTTACTCTGCTGAAATTGCCCTGCACAGCGTACAGTACATGTTGCATGCAATTCTAGCTGTGCAGGGCCTGTTGTTTATTGGGGGTTATGAGGCAAAAACTAAATCCAGTGCTTTGAAATGTTGGTGTTAGCACTTTTTTAATTTTAAAATTTCTATATATTTATTTGTATTCACATGGACCTGCAGAAACTTTTCGGTTCAGGTGATCCTTAATGGTGTGTTGCCAGTAGCTTTATGGAATTGTAGCTTTGACAATTTTGAAGTCCTGCATACTTTATTCTTTCATTAGATTTTTGAAGAGGAATTGATTCAATCAAATGATCCACTAGTGGTTTTTATCTGTTGCTCTGTTTGTGAATCTTTGGTGACGTCTAAATGAGAACAAAAGAGACAAAGATAAATACCGACACGTTTTTTAATAAGGATTGCTTATACAGAGTTCATAAATTGCTCCAACCAATATCATGATAATTTTGTGA
This sequence comes from Zosterops lateralis, assembly GCF_965231275.1. Lineage (NCBI taxonomy): Eukaryota > Metazoa > Chordata > Aves > Passeriformes > Zosteropidae > Zosterops > Zosterops lateralis. Next base: position 9,087 of record NW_028154596.1, read on the forward strand.
AAGGGTGAAGAGGAGAGACTTGGGTTGGTGTGTGATAACTAGGATCTGGGCATCCTTTTCTTTGTAGGATTCTACTGCATTAGTGTTGTTTGAATGAGAAAATGTCTTCCTCTATAGGAAGTTGCTGTACCAGGTATGAATCTATTTCTCCCTTATTTACTAAAAATTGTGTGGTGAATTAGTTAGTTTACCTTGGCATTAATACCTTTAGAACTGATGAGTTTAAAGGGAAGATCTGTAATCCAGATTTAGGTTTTGAGGGTAGATAAAAATTGCATAGTTGACACAAATTACCAATCTTGGTATGTGTTTTCCACTTCAGGATGGTGAAGCAGGATAAAATCACTGTGGCTGTCCAGGGGAAGATGATTCATCTGTCTCCATCTCGACAATGTCTGTTTCCATTTTCTAATCTCAATAGAGATTAGTGTGCGTGCACAAATGAGACTTTGGAAAGAGTTAGTTTCTCTTATCTAGGAGCCTGACTGGTTCAGGGGGGACCAGGTAATTTCTTCCTGATGGATTTTCCTGGACCTTCTCAAGACCCTGAATCTTGCAGTGAATGAACAGAAGTTTTAATGGGAGTCACTGCATATTTCTGTGACAAATCTGACTGTGGTTTTTAGGATATTTCTGGTGTCCTGGATGTACAGGGAGCTGTCCTTGTTGCAACAGGACCATCAGTCTTTCATTGTGCTATGTCTGTGCTGCCTAATGCAGTGATTTGTCTTTGGGCTGTTCACTTGAACAGTTCTTGGCACTGATGTCTCTCCAGTGTAACTATTGAGGACAAGGAAATGTTTATGACCCTCCCTTTCTGTACCCTCCTTGTCACAGCATGGGATATTCCAGCCTTCCTACCATGCAGTGTGGGAAGTTCATGGGTATGGTCTGCCTGTGAAGGCCTGAGGATTCTGATCACCAGCAGAACGTGCTTGTGTGAGAGGAAGTGAGAGCACAGGGCAAAGTCTTTGCCACTGTGGTCAAGTGATGACTGATGATGATGTGTCTGATTCTGGCATCTGAGTTAGCAGTAGAAGATTTGTTTGGTTTGTTGTAGTAATGTTCAGTAAGAGACCTTGAGATGAGTATTAACAATTTGAGGCAAGAAGGGCAGGGCATGTATTCTGCTGTGAAAGAGGCAAACTTGTGCTTCCCTGTTGGATGCCTTTTTGATTTATCTGCCCTGACTTCTTCAGAAGTTGAGGATGAAGGGGAAGTGATACCTTCCTAAACACTTGTGATTCCAAGTCCTCCTTCATCTTCTTCTCTGTCTCCCTGCCCTAGCTGAATTTTTGAGTTTCTTGAACTAATTTCTTTGCTTGCCCAACACTGTTTTGGGAAAGGAAGATGCAATATGTTTCTGAGAGTGAGGATGAACATGGTAGGTATTTGTCCTTAGTCTATCTTCAGTCAACTAAATTGCCTGAGCCTGCAACTTCAAAATGCAGGAAATGCCTAGTACTAAGCCCTGTCTTTTCAGCATCATACAGTAAGGTGCAGAGTATCTCTCTCCATCAAAGGATATCTTTTTTTGGGAAGGAGTTTCTAGTTATCAGGAAAGTTTTATAGGAGGTTATTTTACTGGGTGTTTTAGGCTGGTGAAGACCAATTGGATGATACACAGCTCAAATTCCCCATGTGATGTTATGTTAAGGACATCTCTCCTTTTTTCATGACTGGACAGTTCTAAACTGCTTTGGAGTTAAAAAAAGAACTTTCCCCCTCCATCAGAAATGTTTTTATACTGTCTGGTAACTTGGCTACCCTTTATGGTCTTAAAGTAGAAGGATTTTAAAACTTTGTTTCAGTTATGGGGATTGTTCTTTATGTTACCCTTCCCACTCTGCTTTTGGTGAATGGAAGGTTGAAAACTCATGTTGACTGTGAACCCACCTTTACCAGTTATGGTAACTTATTGGTCTGTGTGTTTTAGACACTTTTGTCTTAAAAAATGGCAGTGGGGAATTCTGTCTATATCTGCAGAGCAGCAGGCTGGAAGGTTTTTGCGAAATTCCTGGGTCTGCTTGCATCAATAACCAGAGCTGGCTCTCAATATGTGGGGAGTTATTCTCAGTAGCTAATGAATTGAGAATGCTTTTGATGGGTAGGAGGCAGTGTGGGATGGATCTAGTCCTTGAATACTTTAAGGAGAAGGGAAGATGCCATACCATACATGCTAGTGTAAGTTTGCCTGAGGATAAGTGAGAACTGGTAGCCTTGCTGATAAATGGTAGAAAATGTCTCAACTATTTGTTGCCCTCACTAGTAATTTTCTTCAGTGCAGTTATGTACACTGTGTGTCTAGCATTTCAAAATTAGAAAACTTATTGGCAACCTATATTCACAGATTATTGATTGAATTTTTGTAGGTTCCTGGACTCAACTCTGTGAATTGTCCTAGAGATACTGGGGTGTGCTAGAGATACTGGGGTGTGAGGGGCTGAAATGTGAACTAATAGTTTTCCTGGCATGAAAGAGATGAACCCATCGTTACAGTCACATATTTCTTTGACTTCAGAAAGTCATGTCTTCTCTGGGCTTTTCCAAAGAGAGTGCAGAAAGGATTGAAATTACATTAGTACCACCAAACAAAGGTGATTCTAATTGTCCTCCTCAGCTGAACTGAGAAACTTGAAGTCTACAGATGGTCTTTGTTGAATAGGAGATATTAAACCACTTTTTCCACTAGCTGATTTTCTATGAGGAGGACACATCATTGTTTTAGGGTGGAATTTTCAAAAATTTCTGCTTAACCTTTATCAGTTTTCACTTACTTGCTGACTGACTGTGCTGTCACAGAGCTTCATCCTGGATCCCATATTTTTGAGAAGACAGACAAGACTGGTTTTTTGCTAACACTGTGCTCAGTGGTAGCTGAGATGTGCATGTAAAAATGAAGTGACTATTCTTGAAATTTACTCCTCTTTATTCTATTTTTATTTTCAGTGGAATTTGGCTGAAACTTTATTCCAATTATTTGCAACCAAAATGGAAAATGAAGTCTAAACAAACAGAAGCTGTTTCTTTGGGCCGTGCTGCTCTACATGATAAAAAGCCTGGGTACTGGAAGAAAGAATACATCTTCGAACAAACGTGTGCCTTCAAGACTAGAGTAATGCGACTCGTTAAATTTCTAGATCCTTACACAGGTCTTCCATGTAAAAACAAAGAAGCTATGAAGTAAGCAATGCCTTGTCACAAAGATTTACTTCAGAACAATGTACAAAACATTAATGGCTTGGAGTAGTATAGAATTAGAGCTATAAAATGTATATCATAATGGAATGATACAATGATAATCTATAAATGACTGAAACTGAGTCGCAGTTAGTAGAAATGTAAAAATTCTGTTGAAAGCATAGTTTAAATTTTATCACTTTGAGAATTTGTTTTTAAACACTCCTCTCCCCTCTCAATTCCTAAATAACAGAGTCTCTGGCTTGAGTTGGATAATTGTTCTAAAGGACAAAAATGGAAAAGAACATGTAGTAGAGAATCCAAAACTATCATTTAAGGACACATCTGTTACCATACTTTGGTATGGTACAGACTGGCCATGCTTGGACATCCTGTCAACCCTAAAACTGTTTGGAGTTACACTATTGCTTCCTGACCAAAACAGACCTCCCAGCAAGAATGGGTGAGTTTTAATATAGGATTTTTGAGGATTTTTTGGGTGTAACTGATTGATAATATGTCTGTAGGACCTATCTGACATTTGTTTGATTCAGTAAGTTAACCCTTCATTTGAAAGCCTCCCCGCAGTAGTTCTTTCTATGTTCTTCTCTTTGGTAGAGCTTTTTAGAGAGGAATAGTAGAAATAGTATAATCCAGCAAGCTATGGCATTAATTCATAGGTTAATTGGCATGTGATATGCAGGCTGATAGGTCCTGACTTGGAAAGCTGAATCTAAGCCCTAGAGCATGAAAGAAAAATGTAAATCTAGAAGACTTTATTGTGAGAAATTTAGCTTGGAAGAGTTAATCAGTATTTATGTGGCTACAGTCAGGTATTCTATGTTGTTAAAATTTATTTTCTGTCTGGTAGGTGTGTATATGAATTTAGGGAACTTGATGTTTAACTATGTGTGCAGTCTTCAGTACATGCATATGAAGTCACACAGTCCACAGCATGTCCCTTGTTTTTTAATTTACATGTGTACAGTGGTTTTTGTCATTATATTCTAAAAAATAAATGAAAAGTGTTTATTTGAGGTATTTGGTTGCTGTCAAGGAGTTTTGCCCACATCTGAGCCTGTGTGTATAGTAGGTACAGAGTCAGCTGCCTGCTTCTTACACAAAGCCCCTGGCCATAGAGCTCTGAAAAGAGGGAATTGGTCACCTACAAAACATCTGGTTCTTCAACCATGAGCAGAGTATATACTTATAAAACAAATAAATCAAGAGAAGCCTTTTGTATAAAGTTAACTGAACAAGTCTTGCAGTCAAATTATGTGGGAAATGTAGTTGTTTTACCGAGATGATGATTCATATGTAGAAAATAAAAAAGCTTGCAGGCAGTTGATGTGTTTATTTCACAGAGTTACAAGTTTTAGAAATTGTGACTAGAGATGAAGTCAGTGGTTTCACCAATTTCAGTATGTCATTGTTTAGACTATAAGGCAGTAGTGCAGGGACAGGCCTGATTGACTTAAAGATGGAAAAGGTTGATGTTGATCAAGAAGAAATGTTTTACTGTAAGGGTGGTGTGACACTGGAATGGGTTGTCCAGGGAGGTTGTGGATGCCCCATCCCAGACAGTGTTCAGTGTTTGATTGTAGGTGGTATTACAGTGATACTATGTGGAAGTCTAGGAACTGTTTTGAATATAGTAAGAGCCTGAGTCTGAAAAGGATTTGAGGAAGACTTCTTCATTCTGAGTAGGTAATGCAAACTCTTACTTACTGCCCTTTTTTAAAATGCATCATTAGTTAATAAGAGTGTTCATGAACTTATATTTAAGATTTTTTTGGAGCTAATGGCTTTAATTATAGGTAAAATATAGAAAAAAAATCTAAAAAAGGAACGCTTCCTGTAGCACATACTTTTAATTTATTATATGTACAGTTTGATACTTTCCTTTGAATTTTGCTTCTCAGTGATTTCATCTAGTATCAATAGAGTATGAAAAACAAGTTATAAAGTAATTCTGTATCTTGAAAAATTGGGCAAGTACGTAAGTTCTTTTTTTAAGCATGTTTTAGAAGATCATAGTGTTTTTTATTTCTTTTCTTGTTAGGGGTTGAGATCCTGCTAGTACACTGTGGTTGTTCAAATGTATGGTTTATGATTCTGCATGGCAAATGCTTTCAAAACCATTTTCATCATGTGCTGCTGGTCAGACTTTACAGTTAAAAATGAAATTAAACTGAACTTTTACATGAATAAGGAGACACAGCCTTTTTACTTCATTCTGTATGTTCTTTTCAAAGACCTCGTCGATTTTCCTTGATTGCTGAATACCCTCTTGGCAACCTGACTGAAAGTAGTGTCGCAGTTGGTGCTGATGAGCTTGTCCAGCTCTTCAGTCTGAGTCCAGGACTCTTAGTAGGAATTTGGAAGGTAAGATAACATTTTGTTTCTGTATTTTATTATGATTTGAATGAAAAAAAAAAAAAAATTGGCTTGTAGTTTGGGTTTGAGGAGGGCTTTTTTTTTTTTAATCTTCCTTTTTTTTCCCCTTTGGATTTTGAAAGATCTTGTCTAAACTAGTAACCACAAAACACATGTAGGGACAGTAAGTGGAAGATTTATTGTATCCTGAAGAGCTGTCACAGGAGTATATATACTTTTTTTAAAAATCCACTTCTAATTAAGAGATCAGTTATCTATCATTCCATATTAGATGCTGTGTTCAATTTTATTTATTTTACAGTCTTCACATGCCCAAGTTTGATATGCTAGAATAATTTTAAATGGAATGGTTTGAGAAAAGAAGTGCTTCTTCCTCTGATTCGTGCCATTACCTGCCCATGCCACTCAAAGTGATGAGTTCCCACATAGCAACTTAATTTTAATCTACATCACCAGGTAGCTGTATCCTGCTCCAGCAGCAGGAATGCTGTAAATGGTGCCCTTTTGGAGGTATTAAATTCTTGGTATTAAGAGTCTAGGTTAAGCAGTTAGCCTCTGTAGGGTAAGTGTAGACGTGAATGTCTTTAGAGGGCAGTGCCGAACATCTGAAGTCGACTTCAGAAGGAATCTGCATCTTTGCATGGGATGCACTGGCACCTCTGTGTCTGCCTGTGGCTATGTAGGTCTGGGTGCTATGGAGGCCTGTTTCAGGTGTTCTGCTCTTGGTCTGAATTGAGAGGTGGTAGCCCTTTTTTCCTCCCCTCAGCCATGCTCTTGATGTAGACTTAGGTTATTTGGAACTTTCCTAAGGGAGGCTGTGAGCAGTTCCTCAAAGTTGTGTCTAATCTCCAGCTGCAAACATGCTGCCTCAAATGTACACAATCGCCAGAGGCAATGTTTAAAAGTGCAGAAGGACTATTTCTTTCACTCCTACTTAAAGGTAAGAGTGAAAATCCATTTCCTGGAAAACTTGAAAACCTGACTGGCATAAACCCATTATTGGTTGTTTCAGTCTGTGAAAATCTCTGCTAAGTGAACAGCCATTTCTCTCTTATCTTCAGACGTTTTGTAGATGGGTGCCCCTGTATTGTTGGCTCTCTGGTCTTGCTCATGCATTGGCCCCATCCATGCTCAGAAAGAGAGATCTTTCAGCACCTGGAAATGGTTCAGTCATAACCAAGTTTCACATCATTGTTAAGAATCGAGTGCCTCACTCCAGTATATTTTCCCTGCTTGCTTTTCTGAACAGCAGTTCTTATTCTCTGTGTAGGCAGAGTAATATGAGGTAGTTAAGTGTCAGTGGGTGTAATAATTGTAAATGCCACACGTCTTGTTTTTTGCACATATCTGCATAACAGAAACCAAGGGCAGGTTACGTGGGCCTTCTGGTATTTGGACAGAGAAAGACTGAGAAATTATGAGATTGATAGATCTCCCTAGTTAAATCTTTTATAGCTGTAATTTTGCACTTTGAAAATACAGGAGCAGTTAAAAAGCCAAAAGTCTGAATAGAGGATGTCATTTTCTGGTAACCCAGAGAGATGAAAACAGTAGTTGCCCACATTTCAGGAGAGTAATAGACTTCTGGCAGGGAATTATTTTCCTATTGACTTCTGTGTTTGGAAATGCAGGATTTAAAAAAATGCATTTAAAGAGAAAAAAAACTTGATATCCTAGTATTGTGTTCTTGAAGTAAATATATACCTCTGTCTCTAGTTTTCGCATTGATGTTTTCTCTGTATAGACATCTGTAGAAGGTTATGTTTTTAATGTTTTCCTAGGACTAAATAGTCTGGTGAAGACATGTTTTTTACTTTGAAATTCACAGTTTCTATTGAATAATTCTGTATTCCTCACTGATGTTAGCCCTCTTTGGAAATAGTTCTTTACATGGGAAAATAATCTTGATGTTTCAGCAGTTGGGAGTAAGTGCAGTTTGATTTTGTTTAGGTATCTTTTTAAAAGTGGTTATTAGAAGCTAGGGGCAATTCTTGGAGCTCTCATAATTTTTGCCTAGACATAGGTAGTTTCCCTCTCTTTCCCTGTAATACAGAAATTCTGTAATCTTTTATGTATATTCTGTACTCTTGTGAAAAAACAGTAAAGGTTTTAGGAGTCCAAGTATTAAAGCAAGCCATTACTAACAGTATTACAGTAACTGGCAGAGTAATAAGCGGCAGCATTTATCTATGAATTTTAATGCTCAGAAAGACCTTGTGAAAAAAAGAATTTCCAGATAAAAATACATATACTTTAATTAACTTTTCAGGAGAAAAATGAAATTGCTTTTGTTATGGCGAATCTTCATTATAATCAACTTCTTGAGAGAAGCATTTTGGGTTCTGCTACTGTGTAAGTTTGGTTTTCCTTTGTGGGAAGTAAAGATAACCTTTTGAATAAAGCTTTGAGTTTTACAATTAAAATTGCCTGCTGGTAAGATGCTTATGTTTAGGCAGTAATTAACTATTCTTGTGTAATATAAACAACAGTTACAGTAAATACAAAAATGTAGAAGCATTTTCATACTAAAATATTGCCATCGTTATGCTATTGTGGAGATAATTTAGTTAAAAAAGTGTACTAGTACTGGCTGTATTGAGAAAGTTAGAAATACACTGCCCATACTTTCTCCCTTTTCATAAGCAGTCTTTTTATTTCCTCTTCCTATCTGAAACAGTGATAGAAAAGAGGGAGACATTTCAGGAAGTAGAGAAGTAATCTTTGGCTGTGTAAGAGGGGAGAAAAATTCTGGTAAACTGGTGAGGTGCTTGCAATTATCTTTTAGTCCTATTCAGAGAGTAGCAGGGTTTCCTATTAAGTGTTTGTATATGTGTATATTGCAGTGTATAATGTAATACCTGTTTATACATTATAAACTGTTTAAAAATACAATTTTTTTTTTTTTTTAGCTTTAGAACAGTATTTGGGGAATTTATTTGCCACTCCGCTTTCTAGTCAGATACTTTTGTATCTACCAGTAGTCTTAAATGCCCACTATAACTCAGTGTGGCTCTTCTCTCACAGAATGTAAGATTTAACACCTTCTCTCTTAGTACCAGATTGGATCCTGTGTAGAAGTTGCTCAGTTGCCTCTGGCATGTGGTCACTTCAGGTCATTTATGTGCAGTAGTTATTTAGTTAGGCACAGGCAAAATAATTTCAATATTTGCTATTTCAGAGAAGTCTCTAGAGCTAGTGGGCTTTTAGATTTGTAGTTAAGCTGATGCTTTTTTCTTTGTTGAAGACAAATCCGTGTTTTGAAGTTTAACAGATGTACCTTTTAAAGTTGACTGCCATATTTTCTCCCTTTGGCTGGGTTGAACAGCTGATCAGCAGTTTTAGACACTGTATTAGTTTAAAAGAAGTGTGATGAACTAGAGATGTTTGATTTCAAAACTGTCTTAAGATGACAGTCTCAGTGTAGGGCTGTATGTTACATCTCTATTAAGTCATGTTCCCCCTTGCTAAATTCTATTATTTTTCTTTTTTTCAAGTCAATATACTCCTCCACCTAATCAACCTTTACTGGATGATATTGACTCAGAGTATGGACTGCATGAGTACAACCTGCATCTTGACCTTCATGGCAGAACCTGCATGTACCTGTGTGGATCATTCAAGTGCCTCTTCTGCAGAAAACGTAAAGTTGACAGAACAATAATGTTTGTTTTAGAAATGATCCCTGTCTTTCCTTCTTGTATCCAGTTTCTCTCTTTTAAGGGGTGAAACTGAAATGGAATTTTAAGAGTAAGATGTCTGTTAGTTGTGTGGTTTCTTTATATCTGCATGGTGCTTTGTGTGGCATCCTAAGGCTGCTCTGTAAGAAGTCTGCCCATTGTTACATTTTTATAGTGTCAGGCCTGGGACTGAATTCTTCAGATTGTCAGGGTCTTTTCTTTTAGTTCTCTGCTGCATTAATAATGCGGTGGCATAGCTCTTGGTGCAGGCTGATGTTTCTTTCAGTTGTATTTTATAAAGGAGAGACAGTTTGTCCTCGTACAATTTGGAAGCTTATTTCTGTAGAATTCGCCTTGAGTATACTTTGGATGCACAGACAGATTGAAAATATAGATAAATTTGTAGAAGTTACTGTGAACTTTAAGATCTATAGTTTTTTTTTTGGTGAGCTTGAGGTTGCCTGTTCTGGCATCTCGTCATTGTGTGGTAAACAATTTCAGTCATTTTTTTTAACTGCTGCTTCATTCTGTTTTCAGCACTTCTTTCCATGAGACGTGATTGACCATCCCTGTTATTCTCATACAGCCCAAATTCATAATTGTACTGAGGTTTTGAAAAATACATGTGTGATCTCTCTTTTGACATAACTTCAGCATAAATTCCTACAGCTACATAGCTGTCTTTCTGTAAGCAGAGACAGATTAAAATATTAAAATTAGACATTGTCATGAATTTAATTTAGAATTAAGTACTGTAAATTAATTATTGCTCCCAAATAATTTTTTTTTGTATCGGCAGTAATTTTTTTTATCCACACTCCTGAGCAGTGCGGATTGCAGAACATGTTGTTTTTCGGTCAGTAGAGGGCACTGTTGTCAGACGTGAGCGCTTTTACCGGGCTACAGAATTTCCCCGTGATTTGGTTTGGTTTTTCTCGTTGGTGTTTGGTGATTCCAAGAGCTGTCATTTAGATGGCAGCCTTGTGCAGTGTGGAGTGTAGTAGTCCTTGAACCTGAAATACACCTGAAATACATTTTTCAGATTCCAGAAAAGTTGCAAGCTTAAACTAAATGAATAATTCTACGGCTAAAACTTCAGTGAAAGTCTACGCATGTAGCAAGAAATCTTACCTGAAGTGTTGTGTAGTACAAGAATCCTCTTTATATTATCAGAAAAAACCCCAAAACGTCTCAAAATTGGCAAGAGGATTGAGTTTTTGGAATTGTGTTGGTTGTTCTGGTTTAGCTGAATGTCATATTTTGTTTTCTAAAATGAAAATGTTATGCTCCTAGCAATACAGTTGCACAAGAAAAAGTATTATGTGGCATACTTCCTTTCTTGATACCACTTTCTTGCTGCTTAGAAGCTACTTCCACAAAAGATTAAGCTGATAAGCTGATCTTTATGCAAATTTTAGGAAATGTCCCTGAGCTACAGTTGTGATGCCATCTCACTTTGCAAGTTACAGAATCTGTTTTATGCTCACGAGTGTTTTCTGAATTACTGGTTTTGTGACCTTCAGCAGTGTGACAGCCACCAGATTCTGGTCTCACAGGACATCAGGCAGCTGAAGCCATGGTTCTGCAGACAATAAGCTCATTTGTCAACTTGTCCCTTCCATGTGCTCACACAATAATTCCTTGTGGAAAATGCTTGACTTCCTCCTGAAATGGTGTAGTGATGCAGCATATGGTTGTCTGCTCTCACATTTTTCATTCTAAGTTGTTGTTCATTTTTCTCATTTTGGTGAACATGGTGTTGCTGAATGTGGTGGCCAGGTTTGTCCAGACTGGTTGTGTTTGCTGGTTTGTGTTTTGGTTTTAGGCTCCCTTCTAATAATATTCTTTGTCCCTTCCTCTGGGAGGACTCTGAAGCATGGAAGTCTGCAATGTTCTTGTCTTGCTATTTTTGAAAATTCTCTACTGAGTCCAGTTTTATTTTAAATTATAGACATGCCCATGGCAATTTCTACAACTTGAGGCACAGATCAGTTGTCAGCTATTATACTGTTCTTTTACTTATTTATTGGTTTTCGTTAGGGAGCTCTAGGCCTTCCTAGGTTACCAGAGAATGCCCATTTGTATTTTGCAGAATAACTGATTTATTTGTTCAATATTAATATTTATCTGCTTTTTGTTAGTGTCTATTAGTATTGAGCTTCATTTTGCTACTCTGTTTGCAATTCTTTTTGCAGAATTCTTAATATTAAATTTAAAAAGTTATGTCACACTTCATTGAACCAAGTAGATGGAGTGTATATGGCTTCAGATTTTTTTTCTGTTATTAATACTTACATTACAGTAATTAGCTGGTTTGCCACTGTTTGGGCTGGGGTTTAGCATTTTGTTTTATTCTCCTTTTCATGTAAACAGAATTGGCAATATGGTCTCACTGGCAGATAGTGTAGGGTGAATATGCTAAATACTTTGTAACTGAATTGAAAATATTTAGAAAACTTTCCTTGTTTTCAGGAAGGTATGACAGGCTTTTCTCCCAGAAGACTCCCAGAAGCTATGAATCCAGCTTCTTAATAAATACTTTTGAAGTGTATTTTTACCCAGGTTTTCAACTTTTTAAGCACAGCTTTGTACCCACATGGTAGTTTAAGCTTTGACTTTTCAATGTCATTTCTTGTTGATGTAAACTGATGTGATGTGCTTGCAAAATGTGAGAGTTGATTTTTGTGTATTTAGAGAGCTTTTAAGATTTGTTTGTAAAATTTCATATCAGGCTTTTGAAATGTTTTGCTTGACCTTGAAGATTGATTTGCAAGTTTAAATAACCGTTTCAGTGTCTTAAGGCTGGTTGTTGGCACCAGAATTAGTGTTAAGCACAGCTTTTCCTCTGAAAATACCAATCAAATGACAATTTGCAACAAAGGCTTGGTTAGCAAAACAAACTTCCTTGGCTTTTAGCTAAAATAAGTACTCCGGAACTATTGGTCTATTTGTTTCTTTCCCCTGAAGTTTGTCTACATGATATATGTTCTTTATTACCTTTACTTGGAAATATTTGTTCCCTATAACTTACTCTGCTGCTTTGCTGCTATGCGTGTCTTGCATAAACCAAGGACTAGAGATGTTATAAGGGGACAATGAAACAAAGTCTGGATCAGGCTGAAGAAAGCCCTGTCCAATTTGCTTTCTCTGTGTTTCTCTTCATATGTTTAACATAGCTTGTTCTGTCCTTTAATTTCATTTTCTTATGTGACTGGGGTGAGGAAGGGAAGACTTCAGTACTTAGCCTGCAGTTCCTTGCTTGTTTCTAGGCAGACTTTTCCCTCCTCTGGAATATAAAGACTGCAATGGAGCTTTTATATTAAAAAAACCCATATATAAAGACTGGATTAACCAGCCCATGAATAATTAGCCTTCAGATTCTTGATCTGTTGCCTATTTCCATTCTGGCTAAAGTTAAGAAGTAACTATAATACACCTTAGCCAGCTGATCTATCTAGCAGTGGTGTATTAATGTCATGCAGTGGCAGTGATGTCCTGGGCTTCATTAATTTATTAGCAGAATGCTTTTTTCAATCCATTTTTAATCCATTCAAACTTCATTTGATTTGAATGAGTAAGAGAAATGGCCACTTCCATTCAGACTGGAATTGTGGATAACCAAATAGTCATCTTAGAAAAAAATGCTTGTTGACTGATGTTTTCAAATCTTGTTCAAAAACTCAACTTTAAATGTGGTCTTTCAGTGGTTAGTTAGTAAACTAAGTAAAATATTTTTACCTTGAATGACATTTTGTCATTGAATTTGATTTACTGAGGTTTTGGAACTGAACCATTTGGACAGGTATCAAGTTAATGCCCTTTTTCTACTTTGAGCTGGGTCCTGGAAACGAATTCTGCTTACATTTTTCTCACTGATTTCTTTTGCACTTCACTGCAAAGACAGTGGGTATCATGGTCCGGACGATTGCATTTTCCTTCAACCATACAAAGTATTTCCTACAAAATATTTCCTGGGCATGGTCACGTTGGTTACTGTATTCACACTCCTATTCCAGACAGTGTCTGTATTGAAAAACCTGCAGCTGCTGTTCTCTGTCATGTGCTGGGCTGCTTCCTCCCCAGAGTAAGTATTCTCTGGACTCCCCACTGGTGAGTGATGCCTTTCCAGCATTGGTTTGTGCCTTGGCTCTACAGCACCAGTTCAGAGAAGTTTTTGGCCTCTGTGTTGAAGTGTGGGCTTTCTTTCTCCTTCACTGCCTCTAACGATCTGCTTCAAGCAGCCACCAAGCAGAGGTTTTGCTGGCACTGCCTGCTGGATGCAGCCATTTAACTCACAGCCAGCCTTTCTGATGTTGCTTCTTCTGTCTGTGGCCTCATGCTGCTACTTCAGCTTGATCGAAGGAGAATCACAGGCAAAACACTTCCTTTTTCACTCTGTCACTTCCATCTTAAACCTCTGCAAGCCCCTTAGCTTGTTACCTTACCATCCAGGACCTGCTACTGGATCCTGACAGGCATTATATTCCTGGGAATTCCTTCTCGCCCTTCTCATTTGTCTCCTGCAAGTCCTAGATATTTTCTTTTTTGCACTGAGGTCTCTAGTGCTTTTGTTTTGCTCTTTTGAGAGAGAATCTCTTGTTCAAGGAAACTTGTCTAAGGGATGTCCTACCAAGAAATCTGCTTGTGTCATGTGATGCTTTTATTTTCACTTTTCTTTGTAGTCAGATTGTGTTCATTATAATGTTCCCAAACTTATAATTAGAATGTTGGAGTCCCTGGTTCCTCCTCTGATAGCAAAGGAAAAAAAAAAAAAAAAAAGTCAATCTCTTCTGAGAGAAGAGATACCAAAGAAATATGGATATACGTAGTAATAAAAAAATCACAAATCATAGTAGTTCTGCCAAAAAAACCCCAAGAACCAGGAGTTTTGGAAAGCTACTTTAAAAAAAATTAAATTCATAATTTAAAAACTTGATTCAAATCAAATCATAATGCATGTCAATTTAAATGATGCAATATCCTTTCTAAGGAGAAATTGTTACCTGTATACCCTTTTTATTGGGTTGAGTTTCCAGTTAGAGATGGAAGTGTTGAATATGAAATTTACTCCTTGCATCCTTGTGTAAGTTCTTTAGGTGCCATTCCTATTTTTATGCTAAAAAATACAAAAGAGTTTTTAGCTGCTATTTCTGCTGTGGATCACAGAATCAAACTTCGAACTGCAACTTAATTCCTCTATGAAGTGCTTGATATTTAGCTGTTGGTGTATGGCAGGGTTTCTTATTGGTGAGTGAGATGAAAAAGACATGAAAAGGAGAACATTTACAGCGTACTTGGACTGAATTTGATTTATACTGCTGTAATGTTGTATATTGTTTATATTTTCAGGTGACATTGAAAATGGATACCTGAGGCTCAGAGTTGTAAACTTGAAGGATAATAGGAAGCACTTTCCTATTACTGGGACACTTGGCATATGCTGGGAAACAGATGTGTTTAAAGGCAATGTAAAGGTCAGAAATATTTTTTTGTTTGTGGAAATGCTTATCTCAAAACAGAATTATGTTTGTGCATCTTAAATATGCTAATTTTAAAACAATTTTTTGATATGTAGAAGGTGTCTGTTACTAGACAAGGACCTGTGTTCCAATATTTTAAAAAATAAGTGAATTTTGAGGAAAAACATTTTCTGCTTTCTCTCATAGTGTGTGGATTGCATGCTAGACTCATTCATGTAATGTGTGTTATCACTCCAGTGCTTTCCACTCAGCAAAGATGCTGTGGCTGACCAGCCTTGCTTGTAAATGCTGGACAAAAAAAAAAAAAAAAAAAAAAAAAAAAAGAAAAAATACTGCAGATGTACTTTTTGTGAGGGCTTTTTTTGGGTTTGATGTGAGGGTGGGTTGGTTTTTTTTGTTTTGTTTTGTGGTTTTTTGTTTGTTTTGGGTTGGTTGGTTGGTTGGGGTTTGTTTGTGAGCAATAAGCCTTGAACCTCTGGGGAAATACTCTGCAGTTCTGTGGTGTGTATGCAGTGAAAGTTAGGAACTGCTGGGGAATGTTAAAATGCCAGTGGCCACAGGGAGAAACTACAGACCACATCCACACAGTCAGCACCTAGCTCCAGTCAGGTACATCAGTCAGCTGGATTAACTTTTTATTTTTTTAGAGGAATGCTCACACATTCTGTTGGATAAAATTCCTGAAAGAGTTACTTCAAACAAAGCTTCAGATTATTTCTGTACCTTTTGCAATAGTGGTGAAGGCACATATTTTTAAATGTACTTTATCGGCGTGAATGTTTCAGAAGTTGTAAAAATTCTGATGAATGTAGTTTAAGCACTACTGAAAAATCACTTAGTTCAACACTTGATTTCAAATTTGGCACGTCTTTTGAAAAGACCCTCAAAATTAATAAAACTGCTGTTTCTGCCAATCATGTATAGATGTGGAATGAAATATTGTTTGATAAGGTGAGACTTTTTTACTGAGGCATGTGTTGACAAAACAAGGGACAATATTTTTAAACTGAAAGAGGGTAGATTTAAATTGGACATTGACAAAAAAAGGCAAAAAAATTCTTTCGCCCATGATGAGCATGGTGAGGCAGGGGAGTTGGAATTAGATGACTTATGTAAGTCCCTTCTAACCCAAATCATTCTGTGATTTTAACCCGAGTCTAATCTGTGATTCAGCTGCTTGGCAGGATTTTTTTTTTCCATGAAAATACTCCTGAGTAGTATATAAGAATTTAGGAAGTTATCTGACAGAGGAAACAGCTGTGGCTGTAGTCTTTAGTTTTTCAGTTTTAGTCTCCCTCCTATGTGCATACGGCATAAATTATATTGAGTGTTTGTTTCTACGACAAAATAAAGAATACAATTTTTTTAAATGCCTCATTTTGGGGTGACAGATAGAATTTGTCAGCATATAGCCATGGGTTGAATTCACTGTGGTCTTTACCATAAGTGTCTAAAATTCTTAAAATGTGTGGAGGCCGAATAACATCAGCCACAGAAGTAGGACATTCCAGTACTTGGAATTTATTTGAATTTTGTTTAATACTCTTAAGGAAAACCAAAAAACCCAAAAGCTTTCTTGGCACTTCTGGGTTTTTTAGTAAAAAATTTAATTGCTGAAGTACAGATAGTTGGAAATTGTCATGGCTTAGGAATGGTATTCTCCAATTTAATGTTCTCACTGTAACCACTCCAAATCACACTCTCTACTGGCTCTCTCCCCTTCCTCTGCCCTGTGCTGAGCTGGAGGGGAGAACTGGAGGCACAAAGGTAAAGGTCAAGGTTGAGATAAGAGCAGTTTACTGGAAACAGCAATGGGAGAAGAAAATGGAGAGTAGCAGCAACAAAATTAATAATAAGAAGGTACAAGAGAGGCGAGTGATTAACATGCAAACATGCATGTGAAGGGAGGAACTCAACCTGACCATGCCACAATAGTCTGACTGAGAAGACAACCTTTTCCTTGCTCCTGGAAATGAGATGAGGTGGTATAGAACAATGTCACTGTGTTAGCCACGCTACCTCCTGGCTGCTGCAAAAATTAACCTGATCCTGACTAGAACCAGGAAGGAAATGCATGGAAACCTCACCATCCCACCACCCAACACCATCCCACTTTACATTTTGTAATTGGCCTTATATATGCAAGTTGTCAAACCAGAAAATTGTAATTCTTTCTGGTTTCCAGTGATTCTGTAGCTCATATAAGTTTATGATACCATCATTATCAGGTTTGGTTTGAATTTTGTATTTTCAGCATAGTCTGCATTAAAAGGCTTAGGGAAACTGTGTGTATCATACTGCCTCATGTTTGTGCCATCTGCCCTTATGTTGTTTGATTGAAGTAAAGTAATAGTGAAAGCAATGTTAGAGCAACAGAAACACAACTATGTAGTACAGAGAAATAAAGCATTCCAAATGAATTTTTTTGGCATGGAATGTGTTGGTTTTGGTTTATTTCTGCTTTTGGACCACAGATACAACATAATTAAGATAATTTGATTCATTTAGTGATTCAGAACTCAAGAGAATAAGGAACAGCTGATACTAACCATGACAGACAACTCCTGTGCTTCTAAGGGATATGGGAAACTATCAGTTTGCAAAGACAAAAGAATTGGCATTAACATTTTTAAATTATCTAGTTGTGTAATCTTGTAAAGAAATATTTTCAAGAATTTGTAAGAGGAGGAATTACATCAGGATTATTACTATTACCTTTTTGGGAACTGAAGCTGTGAGCCTTTCAAAAAGTACTGTATACAGCTGGCTTGGAAGGGTAATTTTGCGTGCTCTGCCTTGAGTGGTCCCTGAGTATCTTTGCAAACATTGCTACATTCACACAAGTTTAGCAACTGACATTAAGCTTAGGTTGCTTACTCATATTGAAGGGACTATAATCATTTGAATGGTAAAGTAACTAATAATTGAGAAAAACAGATGTTAAGGGCTGAAAAATGTTCAAGAAATAATGTCTGATTTGGTTTGGCAGTGGTACCTTCTGTACTGCAGTGTTTCATGTCTGTGGGTTGCAATTTTGATTTCTGTAGAAAACCTCTAAGTAAGTATTTCTTGCAATAGGTCAGTGAACCATTATCAATTTTATTTTGAGGTTTTAACCTTTGTACAAAACCCTCTGAACCCTTTATATTTCTTCTAACATCAGGGACAGATCTACTTACTGGGCCATGGGGAAATAATCTCTTCTGCTTGTGTTTGTAGGACTGCTTTGTGATGGATCTGACTCTCTTGGATGAAACTGGAAAGCCCTTCTGGTGTTTTAGTGCTCCAGTCCACATGGGATTGTCTACCAAGTCATCTGGCCTTTATGACTACATGGGTCATATTTATACTGCAGACTATGCAGATTCAGAGGGTAAAGTCTGTGTTGAGTTTGTGTGGTTGGAAGAAACCAAGGAATATATTGTGGTCACTTTGGTGCTTTATGTAAGCACCAAAAAGGTAAATAGCTGGTATGGAACAAATTACTGACTTAATTAGGTCACTAATTTCCTTGCTTTAAAAACCAAACAAACAACCCTCCCACAATAAAAAAAAACACAAACTGATATTTAAGATTGACACCAACGAGCAAGACTGCAAATTTTCCAGTAATAAGCGCAATTGCCTAAATTTTTTTAATAGGCAACTGAGGGATCAAAGAGACATATTGATTTATGTGAGAGGCTTTCTTCTCTGTTGAACATTAGTATGTTTCTCGCTGGCTATATTTAAATTATTTTTAGGAAGATTTTTCTTTATAGACACATGTTACTGTCATTAAGGAATTGCTTCTTTTGAGAGCCATACGGTGGAGATGCCTTACCTTACATAAGCTGCACTGGTTTTGAGAACGTTGACTTTTAATGCTTAGTAATAAAACAGCATGTGTGCTGTTTGCTCCAGGTTTGTTGGAGTATTACTGGTAAATTACAGGCTTTGTTAAATGCTTTTTCCAGAAAAACGTCACTTAAATATATTTTAGTAAAAGATTGAAAGGGTAGATGGGAAGTCAGGTTTGAAAAATATGTCAGTCAAGGCATTTGTTAAGGAAGTAATGTGTAAAACCTATTTATGACGTTTCTTTAAATTCCTGTTTGTTCTGTTTTCCCATGTTCTAACCTTGTCTGATTTGAGCCTAGATACTTGCCTCACATATTGGCCTATGAGTAAGTGTCCCAATTATAAGCTAACCTCAGCTGGTGTCTGTTCATACTGAATTTATGTAACATCCAGTTGTTTTGGAAACAATGTATATCTGATAGTTTATCTAACAATATGAATACAATTGAAAATTGAATATATGTGCCTGGTCTTTCCAGTTCCTTGGAGTAAGTTTAGGATCAAATTTTCTACTTCCTGTATTTAAAAAACAAAAAAAAAAAAAAAAAAACACACAAAAAAAAAAAAAAAAAAAAAAACAAAAAAAACCAAACAAACAAACAAACAAACAAAAAAAAAAAAAAAAAAAAAACACCAAAAAAAACCCGCCAAAACAAAAAAAAAAATTACACGATACTGAGAGTCCAATGTCATTACCTGTCAGGGACAATTACATAGCTGACTGCTCTGACTTTATTATGGTAATGATTTCCTTAAAAATAAATACTCTTTATTTGTTTACATACGTTAATTGGTTTGTACAATGTTTATATGTAAGCATGTCTTCCATGCTACAGAGGTAGATAGATGTTACAGCCACAGAGTTGTATGTTAATTTGACTTTCAAAGGCAATAAGCTGAGGCTGTTACCGTTCTAGTTCACCTTGTTAACTTTACCCAAAGAGACAGTGGAAATGTTTCTACCTTTGGTCGTTAGCCAGAACAAGAATGATCAGCTGCATTTTGTCGTCTTTCTTACTGGATGCTTCTCGGGGTTTCAATCCGGTTGTTTCCTCACCCGAGATTCCAAGGCTGGCTGGTGGTTCGTGTGGGCACGAAGGGAGTGATTTTCCCTCTTGACCTCTGAAGGATTTAGGGTCTGCTGTCTGACTCTGTGTCTCTGTGTTCTGTGCTGAGCTCGGTGCTCGGTGTTCGGCGCGAGAATGATGAGGAGTCTCAAGGTCTTGCTTTTCTGGTTTCTCGCGTTGTTTATTAGTTCTTATCTTACAATTCTCTGTGTCCGGCCATGGTGTTCACAGCAGCTCGGACACAAGGCGACTCCCCTGTGTCCGGCCATGGTGTTCTCAGCAGCTCGGACACGAGGTGACTCCCCCCTGTGATGGGAGGTCGCTACCTCTTATACAGATAACTACGTACCCATTGTTTACAATTCTATGCCAATGTCTATCACCTATACTAACACGGTCATTTCTACTTTGATCCAATCCACTGAAACTATTTTGTGCCCACGTCACTGCAGAAGATGGATGCCAAGGGAGAAGAAGAAGAACCCAGGGCACCGCCCTAAAATCACCATCTTGTCCCTTTGCATCTACATTCTAAAAATCCATAACTACAAAATCTTCTGCACAGTGATAACTACACTACTCTCAGTAACACCTTTGTGACTTGCAATTCTTCTCTCTGTTGGATGTTTTTCTCATGGACCAAAATCAAAGCCTGTGTCTTCCTGGGCTCTGTGCCAGGCAAATCCCCCTGCACAGACCCCAGACCCTCTTTTTTGGGTCCCAGGCCTCTCTACCGAGGTCTGTGACTTCCCAGGGTGCCCAGAGGGATGCCCTGGACTCCAACATCTCCCCCCTTTGTTTTCACCAAAAAACACCTCTTTGGCTGCTTTGCCATATGCATTAAAGCAAACACAACTTGATCATGAGAAGAATTACAAGTCTCAATAAAATACATACAATTTTTTTCAAAATTTTCTTCCACAACCGTGAAAGGTTGAAGAAATCAAACATGCCATTCATCCGTGATCTGGTTTCTTCTCTGAGTTTGTTCACTCCATTTCCCAACCGCTCTGTGCTCTCGTGAATTGATTCTGAACCATCTGACAAATTCATGCAATACAGAAGGAAAAGAAAACGCAAGATATAAGTCCTTGCACGCAGAATGAAAGATGTCTGCAGTCTTGACACTGGTTCACATCTGCATGCTCTCTCCTCTACTCTTGAAGCCGTCAGAGCTTCTGCGCTTGACATGATTTCCACACTCTTTGCAGAAATTCACTTGTGTTCTGTATCTGCAGAAACAAAAGCTACTTCTTTGCCATAGGTTAGTTAAAACTGTACTTTGATGGAAAATGCACAACTCTTGTTAAAACCTGAAATCCATCAGGAAAAGTTTCACATGCAACATCTGTGCTTGTTGATGAACACATCTCTCCTCTAGTTAAAGCCAAAGTGTGGCCAAAACCCTGGCCTTATCTAGAGTGATATCCTTTAATACATTTTTGGAACAAAGCTCTTAACAACAACAATTATGAAATGCTTAAACAACTAAAGAACATAAAGGAGAATTTTGAAATGTATCATGATACAATTAACAATACTTATTACTTAAAACTTATTATCTTAAACTTATCTTATTTTACCAACTTATCTTACTTATTACCTTATTATTTTAACTTATTTCTTATCTTAACTTTCACTTACTTAACTTAAAACTTAACTTATCTTAAAACTTATTCTCTTAACTTATTTATCTTAAAACTTATTTAGCTTAATATAAAATACATTTAAAATTTACATACAATAAAACTTTAAATTTATAAAATATAAATCTATCACTTAAACTTTATCAATCCTTATCTTAAATTCAACTTTACTTACTTAACAAATCTTAAAACCACATAGAAATCCCTTCTAATGTCAATACAATACTAAAACACAAATCAACTTGGATCCAAATACATCAACACTATAATCAAAAATCCTTTTCCATGTCATGACAATAAGTCTTTTGCTCCTGATCATGCAGCTGCTTTGCAAACATCCAATGATTTCCAGATCTCTGCTTCTGAATTCACAAAACCTGTAACTTTAATTGAATTCTTATTTTGCCTGAATGCAGCCCCTCCTAACCCCGAGGGTTACTGCCTTCCCCGGCATCCCTCCCTCTCCTGGATGAGGAGTGGAGACTTTAAAACTCTAAGAAAAGGGTAAACCCAGCATGTAGCCGAAGGATAAATGAAGAAAGGGTGTGTGCAGTGGATTCAAGGGAAACTTGGCTACCTTTTGCTGAAAGGAAAACTTGAGGGAACTGGACTGTCAATGTCAAAGTGCCGCTTGTGGGCGGGGTCAGGCTCTGCAGCACTCGCTCTGAGGGGGTGGCGCCTTGGAGAAACTCTCCGCCCTGGCCACGCCTCCTCCCTGCTTGCTCTGCCTTTGCCTGCCCCGGTCCTGCCTGCGCTGGCACCGCCTGCCTCGGCACTGCCTGTGCCGCCCCGGCGCTGCCCGCGTCTCGCTCTCTGTCGGGGTTTGTCCCGCCTGGAGCGATCCCACTGCTCCAGCTGCATCCCACTCGCTCTTTGCCTGCCGCAAGGCCTTCTGGGATTTGTAGTTTCTAGCTTTGCACTTGCGCCGTCCATCTTGGCTCTGTCACTGCGCATGCACCAACCGCAAGGCTTTCTGGGGTTTGTAGTTTCCAACTCTGTACTTTCTCTGCCTGTTCCGGCTCCTCACTCGCGCTCCGCGACACAGGCCCTGCTCCGCCCGCGCCGCCCCCGCAGCCCGCGCTGTCCCGACACGGGGCACTCCCCGGCCGCCCCCAGTCGCGATCGCTTTCGCGCGCACACGCCGCAGTGTTATCTCTCACCACTGACGCGATCTGGGCTTGTTTTCCCTGTTTTCCTGGTGTCTCCTCCACTCCCCCTTCCCCCCTCTCTCTGTCTGTCCCTGCGCTGAAGGGGAAAGGGCAGTGGAAAACTTTCAGGCCGTGTCTGAACGCGCTGTGTCTGAGGGGGGCTGCAAAGACTCCTGGATGCACTTTGTCTCACCTCTCCCTCCCCCACTGCTGCGGCAAGTGTCCCGTGCTCACGGAACACGCCTCGAAAACAAGCATGTCCTTATCTCGGGATGGATTAGAAGTTTTGACTTTCCCGAGACGAATTTCTGGGACTGAATTCCTGAGGACTGTGGCGAACCCAGGGAAAGTTGATGACTTTTCTGTGCTAAACTCAAGGAGACCTGCTGACTCTCCTGTCTCGAGGGTTTTTTTACCTCCCTGCGGTAATCCTGAGGGTGCTGGTATCTCTCCTTTCCTATTAAAACTCAGAGGAGGCTGATGGCTCTCCCCTTCCCCACCTCCTGTAAGAGGTGTATGAGACCCGTCTGCTGATAACAGACGACAGGACCTGCCTGGCTGCCGGCCAGCAAAAGAACCCGCTGCTCTCTGCTGGCCACAGACAAACCCGGTGCTGGCTGCAGGCCAGCTGGTAAAGTGTTTCTTCCTCCCTCCCTGCTACACTGCTGCTGCACGGAGAAGGTTTTTCCCTTATTTTTCCCGGGAGAGGGTCTCCTCCCGTGTTCTAAATTTAACTGTTCTTACCAAAATCGAAGAATGCAGTGCAGGTGTTCTCAAATTCAGTTCGGAGGTTTCCTGATCACCGACCTGCAGATTTCAGGAGACGAGTCCTGGGCCCTTGGAACTCGTCGGTCCGAGGTGAATTTGCAATCAGCTGCCGTCTCTGGTTAGAGATTTCTTCCCCTGTCTTCTCAGCTTGTCTTCTTTCCTTCAGAGGTCTTGCTGTGTCCACTGGAAAGCACCGATTCTGCCCACACCGGTGTCCATTCGTGCCCGTTCGTGCCCATCCATGTGCCCACTCGTGTGCCCACCCAGGGACGCCAATTCTCGGGGTTTTAATTCGGTTGTTTCCTCACCCGAGATTCCAAGGCTGGCTGGTGGTTCGTGTGGGCACGAAGGGAGTGATTTTTCCCTCTGGACCTCTGAAGGATTTAGGGTTTGCTGTCTGACTCTGTGTCTCTGTGTTCTGTGCTGAGCTCGGTGCTCGGTGTTTGGCGCGCGAGAATGATGAGGAGTCTCAAGGTCTTGCTTTTCTGGTTTCTCGCGTTGTTTATTAGTTCTTATCTTACAATTCTCTGTGTCCGGCCAAGATGTTCACAGCAGCCTGGACACGAGGTGACTCCCCTTCCCCTGTGTCCTGCCATGATGTCCACTGCAGCTCGGACACAAGGCGACTCCCCCCGTGATGGGAGGTCGCTACCTCTTATACAGATAACTACGTACCCATTGTTTACAATTCTATGCCAATGTCTATCACCTATACTAACACGGTCATTTCTACTTTGATCCAATCCACTGAAACTATTTTGTGCCCACGTCACTGCAGAAGATGGATGCCAAGGGAGAAGAAGAAGAACCCAGGGCACTGCCCTAAAATCACCATCTTGTCCCTTTGCATCTACATTCTAAAAATCCATAACTACAAAATCTTCTGCACAGTGATAACTACACTACTCTCAGTAACACCTTTGTGACTTGCAATTCTTCTCTGTGTTAGATGTTTTTCTCATGGACCAAAATCAAAGACTGTGTCTTCCTGGGCTCTGTGCCAGGCAAATCTCCCTGCACAGACCCCAGACCCTCTTTTTTGGGTCCCAGGCCTCTCTACCGAGGTCTGTGACTTCCCAGGGCGCCCAGAGGGATACCCTGGACTCCAACAGTTAACTAAACCAGCTCAGTTTTCTTTCCTACAGATTAAGAACCTAGGTATTTTCTTCTATCAGGTTCTTGGGCTCCTTTCTTTGCTGCAATGTATTACTCAGCCAAAGGATATCACAGGTATTATTCAAGTAATACCAAAGCTAACAATTCCTCTCCTGCTGTCCCCAAAAGGAGTGTTTCTTAAAGGTTGGCAGACAACCAGTGAAGCAAGTTTATCTTTTGTCCTTTACTCTTACTTCATATTAAAAACTATCCCAACATCTCTGTTTTCCCGTCAAACACTGGTATTACTGTTGCTTTCCTCTTACCAAAAGTGGAAGGAAAAAATTAAAAAATATGTTTTCTATTTATTTGGAAGGTATTCACTCTGTCCTTTCTTCTCTTTACTGAAGGACCCTGGTGAGATTTTTGAGGATCTGAACCAACAAAAGCTCTAACACTTATCAATTGACAAGATTCTTGTTCCACCTTTTTAAGGAGCAGGCTGACTGAGATGACCACAGGTAATAAGGCCAGCAACATCTGCTAAGAGAAAAGACTGCCCAGTTCCATCCTTAGTCAGCTCCTTCAGGGAAGACTTCTAGCAGGAACAGTAGGGCTAAAGAGGACTAAAGAATTCTACTAGAAAGGACAACTGGGAAAGAAAATTAGATTTGGGAAAATGAGTTCTAGAAATAGGCACAGGGAAAATCCAAACTGATATTCTTGGAATCACTTAATAAGGGCGTGAACTTATATCACTTAATGTACTGACCCAAGACTTGTGAATAATCATTGTTCTCATGCTAATAGGATGCATGATAATGTGTCTGCCACTTGGAGCTACCTCTTAAATGGCCCTGGAACCGGTAATAACTGCACGAATTTGTATCTGAAGCAATTTAGTTATTTTTATATTGTAGTGCTCCACAAAATATGTTTTATGCAACTAAGCAAAAGCTGTTTGGGTCTAGTCACTTATTTGGAAATCCAACCCTCTGCCTCCATCTGATGACAGTGGCTTTTATCTTCTCGGATATTTACATACCAATTACATTGCATAATTAATTGTGACATGTTGTAGGTCCTTCAATAAATGTTACACTATAGCTACTCAACTGATTTTTTATTTAGGGTTTATTCAGCATGCAACATTTCATAGACTGTAGCTCCACATGGGATTGTCATGGACTATACAAATCCTTTTTATGTAGAATACTGGAATGTTTTTCAACACCTCTGCCAGAAGCAAAACCTACCAAGTCAATTTATGAATGTGGGTGTGACAGTATCATTTGTACCCCTCATTGGATACATACACATGATATAGAGCTTAGATGCATTTTGAAACTCTGGTTTTAGGCCAGGAATGAAACATTTTATAAATCTCCATCAATATTTAGATGTCAAGAGAAAAACATGGCTTGCTGAAAAACAAAAAGCAAACAGAAAGAACTGCAGTTGATTTCCCTACTCTTTTTCCATCTCGCAGAGCTCTACACGAGCTTCAGCTAGTTTTCCTTCCAGGTCTCGCAGTCGACATTTCAGTTTGCAGGCCAAATCTTTCAGCTGTAGCTCTCCTCCATCTGGATCCTACCAGGAAATGAAGTCACACTGCTTGAATGTTCTACCTTATAGATTCTCTCAGCAAAATACTATAGCATTATGGGCAGATGTATTTCTAAATATTTCATCAACTACCATTTCTAAAGAAACTGAGAACAAAAACAATTGCACTCTCTCTGAGACATAAGAAATACTTTTCAAGCACAGCAAACAAAGACTCAGTTATATAAAGAAATAGATTCACTTATTTTATACCTCATGGTAGAAATTATGGAAGGTCTGCATATGCAGATTTACTGCCTGAGTCATCAGAACAAAGCACTTTGCAGATGTATTGCACAGTTGGTTTTTTCCAGTTAGTCAACTTCTGATTGACTACATCACCAACTCAAATAAACTTTTTGAGAATTCATGTACACAAAACAACAGAAAAAGTTATTAGAACACAGGAGACAAGTATTATCATTCCAGAAAGCACACTACTTACTATACATGCAGCTGCCTTTTACAACCCATAGAATGGCCTACTAGAACTGGAATTAAATAAGTAACTGAGCAACAGGGTTTTCTTTAAATTTTGAATGTCACGTGCAATGACAAATCTGTAATTGGTATGCCTGGTGTACTGTCATTTAATTACATTGTTATTTTGTGTTTTGGGGACGTTTTGGCAGAACCCTTCTACTGCATTATACTAGACTCTGACTCTTAAAGGATATCACTTTTTATTCATCTTATTTTAATTGTGAAAGGTTTTGACAGAGCAGGTGTAAAAATGAGAAACCAAAGAACCTGGAGACATCACTCTCAAATCTCAGGATCTTGAAGATCCTCCCCTAGCCTGAATTAGCCAACTCTCTTATTTTTTTCAAAGCAGAAAGCCACAACAGATCTGTCTTTTCTGCCAAACTGTTAGTATTACAACCCCTTCAGTAAACACCAAATACATACGAACTCCAAATATCATGGCAGCAGCACGATGGTATTACAACACACATGAACACTTCTCTTTTTTTAACACTCCAGGAAATAATATAGTGTTAAGATAATCTTAGAGGTTTTTTTCTTTAAAAAAGAAAATAAAAGGAGCTCACAAATTAATGCATAGAGTTTATGCACACCTTCAGTTTACACATGTATTTCCACAGTGTTATTTTTTCTAAAAGACATATGGCACAAATATCTCATAAACATTTTAAAAATGGCATTTTTATGATGTCTCTGCAAATGTAAATGTAAATG
The DNA here is from genome assembly GCF_965231275.1 of Zosterops lateralis. Lineage (NCBI taxonomy): Eukaryota > Metazoa > Chordata > Aves > Passeriformes > Zosteropidae > Zosterops > Zosterops lateralis. The sequence goes on from NW_028154596.1 coordinate 36,190, forward strand.
TAAATATCAAATCTTTACCTAGGAGAGGAAAGCAGTATAATAACACAGACTTCTTCTTATACAAAGCAAATTCCTCCACAAGCAACTAAGGATATATTTCATTAAGTAAAATCTGAGAGAGAGGCTAATATTAACAGAAAGTCATTAAAGATCTTCTGCTGGTATCAATTCATGTAGTTCTATTCCCTTAAAATAAGTTTCTTACACACCTGACCTCCTGAAGCAGAACAGCATACTTTTGGCAGGAGACAGCTTTTTACTGCTGGACAGTCTTCTAAAAAAACACACACATTAAGAAATGGTGAGAACACTTACAGAAAGAGCCAGAGTTGGAAAAAATGCCATATGTGAAACATGTTCGTAATTAGACAAGGCACTGATTTACCTTCTTGAGATGTTTCATTGAGAATTGAGAAGAGCTGCTTTTGAATCGCAGTGTTGAGTTCTAATAATTTACAGCATTGGGTCAGATTTTCACCACTGGAAATCAACTGTAAATGAATGTGCATTTGCCGCCGTGCGCTTGCCCTGTGTGGCTAGCCCGGAGCGCACGTAGCAGTACACCTGATATTTGTGGTCCTCCACCTAGGCCAACGACCTGAGCTGCAGCCACGAAGCCGGTGATAAATGAGAGAAGGACTCTCCGGGAGCTTGGGGTCAGAGAAGTTTATTCCTGCCCGGGCACTCCAGGGAGAGCCCCGAGCAAACAAATGCACCGGCTTAAATACAACACAGAGTGGGTGTGGGGAAAGCGCAGAACAACCAATGAGCAGGAACCAGGGAGTGGCAAGGGTGAGGGGTGATCCAACCAGGAGTGACCAGGGAAAAGGCGGGAAGGGACCCAGCCAATCCCTAGGCCCAGGCCTCAGGGAGATTGGCATGGGGGGTGAGGGTGATGGACAGGGCCTGTGGCGGGAAGGACGGGCCAATCAGGGACTGTCTCCAGGGAGGGTAGGCAGAGGGTTATATAACTTAAGTGGTAAACAACAAGATGGAGTCAGGGGAACAGGGCCCAGGGAAGCCATTTTGGGTACATAAAACTGGGGTACACTAAACTGAAATGTACATAAAACACAGACAAATGTACATAAAACTTTACAAACCCCAACATCTCCCCCTTTTACTTTAACTAAAGAAAGAGCGAAAGCTCTTGACAGTCTTTAGAGAACCGTTTCTTCGTCAAAAGGCGCCGACCGGAACTCATCTAGCTGGCGAAGGGCGTCCTCCAGCTCTTGGAGTTCGATTTTCACCTGGGGGCTCTCTTCTAGGTGGTTTATTGTGGGAGAGGTGTTGTCTGAAATTAACCTTAGAAGCATCTTTTTAATGACTGCAAAAGCAACCGAAACAATAACTAAAACAAAAACAATGGTCAAACAGGTTTGAATCACGGAACCAGACCAAGAGGACGAAGGGACCCCCCATTTGTCCAGTAGGTTCCCTAGCCAGCCTCCAGTCTCTTTTTTGATCTCTCCGACCATATCTCGGATTTTAACGATGGACTTGTGTATGTCCTCCGCCCTGCTCGAGAGGTTGAAGCAACACAACCCCTCGAACTCTTCGCAAGTGTGTTGATGAAGCAGCAGGAGATAATCAATGGCCGCCCTGTTTTGCAGGGTGGCCTGCCTCGTTATTTTCTCCTCTGCAAGGAGGTCCGATAGCGCGTTAGACGTCAAATTCGCTTGTTTTGCCACCCAACACTCCAATTCGGCCAATTCCCCCATGTTTTTTGCAATTGAAACCCAGGGCAGAAAAATCGTGACGGCCGTAGCCTTGGCCCTGGACCAATGCAATATCTCCGATTCACAATCAGGGTGGAGGTTTGCCAGGCCTCTCTTTTTGATTGATGCATGCTGAGTAGAATTTTTCTTGATCCAATGAATAATTTGAGTTTTGTTGGGGGTAAACAGCCCTAACTGCCCGAGTGTACATGGGCCTCCGTACACAAGAGAGGGGATGCCGCTGTAAGCCCTATCTCCACAAATCAAAAACGTTTTCGGGGGAAGTGCAAGGGGTTGGGTGCTGGAGATTGTTGCTACGTGGGCCAGGGCAGAGCACCACCGACTGGCCCAGTAGTTATCTGATACCTGCTTGATTTCGCGATAGTGCTTTCGGACGTTGGCCGCGGGCTGGAAGGAAAAGTGGATGCAAAAGGTTGCAGGGGAAGACCCCAGGAGATCCAGCTCCTGGGGTTCTTGGGTAACGACAGGGAGGTGGGAGGTCCACTCCTTCCAGAGCGCCAAGGGATTTTTGATTAGATGGGAATCGTGGCCTATTTCCTTCCAATGATTAACCTGGATGGGCTTACGATTATAACTTGCTCTGAACCGCAAGAGTTGAGGGGGGAACTCACTCTCTACGGACGGGATCCCCACGAGGCACGATGACAGGGGATCTCCTGCTGAGGCGGAGGACAGACAGATATGGTCCTGCTTTAGAGACTTGGCCAAGGTCCTCCATACGTTTGCCTTGGGCTGGGGGACCATCCAGGTGGTCGCTGGTCCCGCGAGGCTGGCTAGGAGCATCATCCAGATGGCAATGATGATGCTTGGGGGCAATCCTCTAGCGAAGGATTGGGTGGTCTGGTCCGCGGCTTCCCTGGGGGGAGAACTAAGAACACATACTTTAAGTCAATTAAAGAGCCACTCCAGGGTTCCTGGTTCGGGATCATTGACAGAAACTGAAAAAGGGAAGGAGTCTTCCTCCTCTCCCTCGGGGGGAAACATCCAGTGGGGCAAGGTAACTGCAGCTGTAATTTCTGCCCCTCTTGCCGGATCGTCTTTCTGTTTACTGCCCTCGGTACCGGACCTCTTCCTCCTTCTCCAGGAGGCAACTGTCACTTGAGCCGGCCTGGAACCCTCCTTGGAAACCTTGGGGACATAAGGTCTCACATTGCGGGATGGAACCCACCGAAGTCCGGTGTCAGTGGAGACGCAGGCGTACCCGCGTCCCCAGGTAATTAAATCGTGAGGTCCTAATGTTCTCAAGGTTTCTGGATCCCTGACGAGGACTTTTGGCCTTTCGTGGGGCGCTAACTGTGCACTCCCACGAAAGTGCCTCGTCACTGGCAGGTTCATGGTCTCGAAGGAACAGTTTAGAAAATTGATTGTAAAGAGGGCCCGGGACAACCTGATAGATGGAGGTTCGTTTCTTAGGATGCTAGACTGCTGGCTAAGGACCCTCTTGATGTTTTGATGGGTCCTTTCCACAATTGCTTGGCCCGTTGGGGAATAAGGGATGCCAGTCTTGTGACTTATTCCCCACTGCTGTAGGAAGATACAGAACTCCCTGGACGTGTACGCTGGGCCGTTATCAGTCTTTAGAGACTTGGGGATGCCCATGAAGGAGAAAGCGTGTATCAGATGCCGAATGGCATCCGCCGATTTCTCCCCTGTGTGGGCAGAGGCGTACACGGCTCCCGAAAAGGTGTCCACCGTGACGTGCACAAACTTCTGCCTCCCGAAGGGGGCATAGTGTGTGACGTCACTTGGCCACACCTCACAACTCGACAACCCTCGGGGGTTAACCCCCGTGGCCATCGAAGGGACTGAATTTCGGTGGCAAGTGGGACAAGAGGCCACAATCGCCTTGGCCTGGTCACGGGTAAGGTGGAACTCCCGGACCAAGCCCGGGGCGTTCTGGTGATGGAGTTGGTGGCTGAGCTTTGCCTGCTCAAAGGTGTTAGGCAATGGAATCACCTCCACAGGGGCAGCAAGGGCATCTGCCCTTCTGTTTCCCTTGGCGATGACTCCTGGCAGGTCCGTGTGTGATCTGATGTGCATCACATAAAATGGCTGCTTTCGGTGGGAGATCAGTTTTACAAGTTTCGAAAGCAGCTCGAACAGGGCAAGGTTGTCCACCTCTTGCAGTATGGAGTTCTCCGCTCTGGATACTACCCCAGCTACGTATGCCGAATCTGTTACAATGTTAATAGGTTCAGAGAACCTCTCAAACGCCCTGACGACTGCGGCCAACTCAGCAACTTGAGGCGATCCCTTCACCTCCGCAACATCTGACTCCCACTGCTGAGTTTCTGGATTCCTCCAAGTCATGACTGACTTGTGAGTCCTCCCGGACGCGTCAGTGAAAACTGTCAAGGCATCGAGGGGTTTTTTACTCTGAATTGATTTTAATTCCAATTGGAATGTAGAATCCGAATTAAAAATTTTGTGGGCAGGCCGAGTTATTGAAATTTGCCCAGAGTAACTGTCCAGCGCGAATTGGAGTGACTCATTCTCCATAAGAAGGTGTTCCAACATTGCCTTTGTAATTTGGCCCGATGATAGCCTAATTGGCATGTGAATGCACTCGAAATCACAGCCGGCTAGGTCCCGAATTCGGAGCCTAGCCTTCCGGATAAGGTCAGCCATCAACTCCTGTGGCCTTGTCATCCGTTTGGACCGGTGATGGCCTAGGAAGACCCACTCGATGACGAGGAGCGGGTCGTTGCCATCACGGTCCCTCTTAGGGAGTTTCTGGATGACATTGTCCCACTGAAATATCAGTCCCTGGAGGTGGGGCAGCCTTCCGAAGATTGCGAATCGGAAGGGCAGGTCAGGTCTGCACCTGTGGGCCTGCCTGGTGGACATTACCTCCTGGACCTTTTCCAGAGCCTGTTCCGCCTCTGGGGTAAGGGACCTAGGGGAACTGAGTCCCTCTTCTCCCCCTTTCAGTAAACTGAAAAGGGGGGCCAGGTCCTCCGTAGAGAGACCCAGCCAAGGCCTCACCCAATTTAACGTCCCACACAGCTGTTGGACATCCGCCAATGTCTCAATTTTGGTTCTTATTTCCAATTGCTGCGGCACAATGGTCCGCTGACTGATGACGAGTCCCAGGTACCTCCAGGGGGGCATCTTCTGAATCTTATTTTCCTGTAACTCGAACCCTGCAGCAGCCAGTGAAGCCACTGTAAGGTCAAGCACGTGGGCCAGCAGGTCGTCGGTGGGAGCGCACACCAAGACGTCATCCATGTAATGATGAATGACGGCTTGGTGCGTGGCTGCACGCACAGGAGCGAGCAAGGAAGAGACGTACCACTGGCAAATAACTGGAGAGTTCTTCATTCCTTGGGGTAAAACCCGCCAGTGATACCTCTTCCTCGGGGCTTCTCGGTTAGTGGTAGGAACCGAGAAGGCAAATCGTGGGGCATCGTCCGGATGCAGCGGAATTTGAAAGAAACAATCTTTTATATCTATGACGGCCAATTTCCAATTTTGGGGGAGCATGGTCGGGGAAGGCATCCCTGGTTGAAGTGACCCCATATCTTCAATCACTTCATTAATTTTTCTGAGGTCGTGGAGGAGCCGCCATCTGGTCTTGTCTGATTTTTGAATGACAAAGACCGGGGAGTTCCACGGAGAGGTGGACTCCACTATGTGGCCTTTGGCCAGCTGCTCTCCCACGAGCTCGTTGAGCGCCTTTAATTTCTGTTGAGACAGTGGCCATTGCTCTACCCAGACTGGTTCGTTAGACAGCCAATTCAGCTTCAAGGTAGGGCGCTCGTCGATGGCCACTGTGTTAACCTTGGGGGGGTCTGGAAAGCCAATTGTGACCCCCCACTGCTGCATGAGGTCTCTACCCCACAGGGGTGTCTCGTAGTTCAAAACAAACGGGCGCAGTGAAGCCAATTGCCCGTTTGGCCCCTCAATTTGGACCACGTCCTTCGATTGTTTCGCCAATTGAAGCCCGCCTACACCCGAGACGTGCTTTCCCACGGATTGCAGTTCCCAATGTGACGGCCACAAACTCTCCGGTATGACCGTCACATCCGCCCCCGTGTCCCAGACCCCTTTGATGTTTGTACTGTCCCCACCCACACTGATCCTGCATGTGTCTGTTGGTTTGCTGCGCGTGATCTTCCTTACCGAAAGGATGCTCATTTCTTCATCTTCGGTGCAGCTCATCCCCGTTGTCTCATTTTCGTCCCCTATTTCCTGGCAGATGGCGAGAAGGGGTTCTGGGATGAGCTGCGCGATAACTTGGCCTTTCGGTAGGAATGTGGGTGGGTGGTCTGTGTGCAGCCACAATTCGAACCTCCTGGGGTCGGTGGTGATGACCCCGGGGGCTATGTGTATGTCAGGTGGTGTATGTTTACAGTCTCCCACCACGGCAAATTTGCATCCTATTTCGTCCCAGGAGCCCCTGTCCTTCGAGACCACGACTGTGTGCCAATCGCGATCCCGCAAGTGAAGAGGCTGCGCCAACTTGAGCCTAAAGGGCTCATACCTTGAGTCGGTCGTCAGGGTTCCCTCGGGTTCCCGGACGAAGGTCTTAGTTTCCGGCTCAGCGTCCTGGAGAGGAGCTCTTTCGGTCTCAGCAAGTTGAAGTGTCATGTCCGGTATTTCAGTCATTGTAGGTGTCTCGGTCATGCAGGGCACAACCATCCTTCTGTGGAGGGCAGAAACAGAAAGATCATTATTTTCATGAACGTCACCCTTCCCGGCAGTGTTGCCCTCCCTGTTGGTATCCGCACGCCGGGGGGCGCCGCGCTCCTCATCTAGTTTTTTGAGGAGGGATGTCCCCCCTTCCCACCTCCCCCCTTTTTCAAAAATGTTTGGAACTGTGCCCTTTGGGGGCATTGGCTAGACCAATGCCCTTTCTGGCCGCACAGAAAGCACGGGCGATTGTCCGGTGGTTTCTTAGATGTTCTTGGCGTCTTGGGCGTTTTTTGTTCTTCCTTCTGCGAGACTGCGGCGACTCGGGGACCAGACGGCCTCTTCTGTAGGGTCCGTGGTTTTCCAGCGGCGACTCTAGCACTGACGGCCTTGAGCATCTCATCTAGGGTGGGCTGCTCCCCAGGTAACTTCGGGATCCTGAGGATGGCCTCGCGACACTCCTCGTTAGCATTCTTGAATGCCATCTCCTCGAGGAGGTCTTCCCTCGCACCCACCCTATTGACCTTTTGCTCAATAGCCGCCGTCAGCCGCTCGACAAAAGCCACAAACGGTTCCGCCGGACCCTGGAAAATCTCACTATAGGATGTTAGAGGTCCCGTGGGCCGCATCTCACAGAAGGCTTGCACCGCTTTTTCCTTGATTACCGTCAGCACCCCCTCTGGTATGTTTTCTGCCTGATCGGAAGCAGATTTCCAATCACCCTCCCCCATCAGGTGTTCTAAGGTGATGGGGTCCCCACCGTTATCCGTGGCAGTTATCGGATCTCTTAACAAGCTAGGGAGTGCTCGTCCTAGCAGGTCTTTCCAAGTGCCCTGCCAGAGCTTGTACTCTGTTTTATTATTGAGGCACCGGAAGAGCTGCTTAAGATCCCAAGGGACGACCACATGCCCCGCAAGTGTTGACTCCAACATGCCCTGGAAGTACGGACTCTCTCGTCCGTACTCCTTCAGGGTTTTCATGAGATCCTTGATAGCCGCCTGCGGAAACGGTCTCCAAGTGGCTGCCCCACCCCGGCCGCGATAGGTGACAGGGGCGACCATGGGAAGACCACTTGGTTCGGGGCTTCCGGTTTCCAGGCCCTCCCCCTCTGGGCTCCAACCGTGGGAACCGGAAGGGTAGGCGTGGGAACCGGAAGAGGGGCGGGACCAGTCGGTGGGCGGTGCTGAGGGAAGGGGCGTGTTTTCTGTGGGCGGAGAGTGGGCGGAGTAGGAAGGTGGGGAAATGGGAGGAGAAAGGGGAGGAAACTCTTTGTGGGAAAGGGGAGGAGTATCTAAAAAGGGGTTGGTGTTCCTAGATGACGTCCTGAGGGTGGGGGGACGAGGGTGGGAGGGGAAAAACGAAGAGAGGGACGACGAGCGGGCAAGGCGCCCGCCGCCATTTTGTGGAGAGGGGTTCAGGGCGCCATTTTGGACACCAGGGGAATCCGGCTCTGCAAAGGAAAATCTAACACGAGGCTTAGGGGACATCTGGGGTAGGAAAGATGTCGTTACCGGCGGGGTACACCGGCTCCGAGAGTCCTGAGCCGTCTGGCCGGGACAGCCCAGGCGGGGGGATTTGCCGTCCCTCAAGGGGCCGGGGCTAGAGGACCCCTTGAGGATTCCTGGCCGGGGAGAGGGAGGACGGGCAGGGGGATTAGGACGGGAAGAACATAAACTTGTCAACGAACCCCGGGAGCTCCCTTTCTGCATTCCCTCTAAACTATTACATGCAGCTCGTAGCTGTCGAACCCAATAAAGGAATTTAAGTGCATTTTTGTCGCCCGACTTGGCCAGATTAGCAAATTTGACGAACACTGCAGCCCAAAACACGGCAGTGTCCACGGATCGGGCAACTGTCTTAGGGAAATGCAGGAAGAGAAATCTTACAAACTTATTTAAATCTCCCTTAGAAAACCTGAAATTTGTAGCAACCAACAAACTCTTAACTTTACAACGCACTTCTCTCTGTGGCGCGCTCAGCCGTGCACCCATGGCTATCCGATATCAATTGCGCCCACACCACAACCAACAAGCCTCAAAACACAAGACAACTCAAAAACCAACACCGTCCGCACTAAAAACCGGCAAGGCCACGAACCTCTGAACCGGGGCGGGATCAACGAAAGACCAAAGCCACCAAGGCCACAACACAAACAACGAAAATCACAAAACTTAACTGAAAAGCGAAGAGCCCTTGGAAACCAAAACCCGAGAAAAGCGAGAGAAAGGACCCAAAACGCGGCAGGCTCCCTCCCCACTCCCCCGGGGGCTGCGCAGCCTAGGAATCTCGGGTGTCACCCCGAGACTCCCTCCCCCTATTGCGGAAAGGACCACCTCCCCCCGGGTGGCGGTATCCCCTTTCCTTCCCACGGGTAAGCTTCCTCCCGAAACCTCCTCCCCCCTGGGAGCGAAGGGCTTTTGGGGATACTTACCCGTCCAAGGGTCTTCGGAAAAAGGCTTGAGGGTAGACCGGCCTCGAAGAAGACTCCCGGGTGCAGGGAGCTACCTTCTTCACCCTTTCGGAGCGCTCAGCCTAAGCTGCTGCTCTACGAAAGGTGCGCAGACTGCGAAACAGCCTGGAACTGTAATCCGCAACGAACCCGATGGTTCGCTTGTCGCTTCCTGCGCCGCTGCAGGAATCAGGTGCTGACACTGAGGGGCCCCACGTTGGGCGCCACCCCTGCCGCCGTGCGCTTGCCCTGTGTGGCTAGCCCGGAGCGCACGTAGCAGTACACCTGATATTTGTGGTCCTCCACCTAGGCCAACGACCTGAGCTGCAGCCACGAAGCCGGTGATAAATGAGAGAAGGACTCTCCGGGAGCTTGGGGTCAGAGAAGTTTATTCCTGCCCGGGCACTCCAGGGAGAGCCCCGAGCAAACAAATGCACCGGCTTAAATACAACACAGAGTGGGTGTGGGGAAAGCGCAGAACAACCAATGAGCAGGAACCAGGGAGTGGCAAGGGTGAGGGGTGATCCAACCAGGAGTGACCAGGGAAAAGGCGGGAAGGGACCCAGCCAATCCCTAGGCCCAGGCCTCAGGGAGATTGGCATGGGGGGTAAGGGTGATGGACAGGGCCTGTGGCGGGAAGGACGGGCCAATCAGGGACTGTCTCCAGGGAGGGTAGGCAGAGGGTTATATAACTTAAGTGGTAAACAACAAGATGGAGTCAGGGGAACAGGGCCCAGGGAAGCCATTTTGGGTACATAAAACTGGGGTACACTAAACTGAAATGTACATAAAACACAGACAAATGTACATAAAACTTTACAAACCCCAACATGCATTACTACATCTGTGTGGGCTTTCTTACTTAAAGCTACAATCACGACGTTTTCCCCCCTGTAATTACATCTTTCCAACCTTTCCTTACTGAATGCATTAGAATACTCATTTTTTAAGGTTCACATTTTTAATAGGCAAATGAACAATGCATCAGGACTTCTATCACTCAGATAATTCACTACTTGAGAAAACGTACTCCTTTTCAATTATAAAGATGCTGCAACCACAAGTATCTCTAAAAGAAGAATCATAGAAATTATGAATCTGGGTTAAAATCTTTCAACAGTTATTAAAATAATAATCTAGCAGATTGTCGGATTAAAAGAAAAAAAACAAAATCTGGTTTTCCATATTAGCTGAAATAACACATACAAGGAAAAGGCTCTTATCTTGCTTTGTCAGCAGTCACATGAAGTCTCCACGCAATTTCACCTGATTTTTAAGAGTTACAAACTGAAACATATACTACTGAAGGAGCAAAACCCAGAACTATGCCTAGGAAACAACAAAACTACATCACGTTCAGCAAATGCAGTTTTGAAAATTTTGCAATTTAAACTACACCTGCCAGAAGAATACACACTTTTTTACTTCCTTCCTTAATCTTTATCTGTAACCTGTGTATCACCTTCCACATAGATCACTCTCTAGGTCTTCAGGTTTTAATGACTCCGTATGGTTTTTACAAGCTTCCAAAAGAGCTGAAAATCCCACCCATGTGCCCATCAGCTTGTGTTTTGATCGCTGCAATATGCTTTCCTCGGGCCTTGGGGGAGCACTGTCAACCTGCTCACCTTCACAAGAACACAGCTACAAAAGTGCATTTTTCCAGCTCATTACAGCAACATAACACAGTGTTTCCATCTGCCAGCTCCTCTTTTCCTGCAACAGCAGCCTGAAACTGTTCATCTTCATTTTCCAAGACCTGAAAGACTATTCCCAACCAACTCATGATGGAGGGGTCAGCCCCCACTGCTGCTCAGCCCTCCTAAGGTCTACCTCACCATCCATTTGCAAGATTTTGAAATGCACGGCACTGTTCCTCCTCTGTGGTAGCTTTACCAGCTACTCTCAAACTCCCTAAAATTGTCCTTTGTCATGAATCCTGCAGAGAGTTACACTGGCTATGTAACTGTAACTCCTATCCAACCATAAAGTAAAAGAAAATAGCTGATTTTCCCTGGAAACGCTGCATCTCTTTCCTCACCAAGCACAGCACACAGCAGGTGGTTACAGGCTCCTGACCTGAGCACAAGCCCCATCTACATCCTGAAGGTACAGAAACCTGGGGATGCAGGAGTGAAAACTCTGTCACAATTTTCCACTGAGCAAAGTCACACCTGACAAGTTTCATGTTCCTCTGCCTCATCTTTCCCTAATTTCACACCTTCTCTATTTCTTCCACTGTTTCACCTCCTCAGTTTCCTGTCACTCCCTGGATTCCACTACATTCCCTCTGCAGCCGAAACTCTTCCCTCAGTCCCGTTCTGACCCCTCGGGGCCGTGTGGCCTTGCAGCAGCCTCTTTCCCCTCCCAGAAGGGCTGGGGTGCTGGATAGCCCGTTCTCCGCCTCAGCACCTCTTTCCCCCCCGTTCTCCTGCCCGTTTCTGGCCCACGGCCGGTTTCTCCTGAGCACAAGCCTGCCCCGGGTCCTTTTCACCTGCCGCTCTTTTACTCCAACGCTCTCTCCTGTTTAGAGCCAGTGTGCCTCAAACCTCACTTTCAACCTCCGGCCCTTGTTTTCAGGGAGCCTCGCCATGGGCAAAGAGGCAAAAAGCCGGGGCTGGCACTCAGAGGTGTGTGAGGGGCGCCAACCGCAGGGGCGCGGGACGGGGCCCAAACCGGCCACTGCAACGCCCGGCGCCGGCCGCCCCGGCCCGGGAGCGCCAGCACCCACCTCGTAGTCCTGATGCCAGTTCTCCAGCTTCTCCTGCAGCTCCCGGGCGCTCCCCGCGCCCACCAAACTCTTTAAGTCTCTGGCCATGGCAGGATGTTAGCTCGCTCTTGGGGGTGTTGCGTTGACTCGATGTCGCTCCGGGAGCGCTCCTCGGGCGGCGCGGGTCTACCAGCGATGGTACAGCCGGCCCGGTGCCCCTGCCCCGGGCCCGTACGGCCGCGATGGTGATGTACGGCCGGCGGCGGCGGCGGTGCCACGGTAACGGAGAGGGGCAGCGAGGAGCGGGTACGGCCCGTGGCCGCCAGGTGACGCTGCCGGGTAACGGCAGCGGGCGCGGGGACCCGCCGCGCGGAGCGGCACCAGGGGGCGCCCGCGGGCCCCGCGCGGCGGCGGCGGGGCAAGATGGCGGCGGCCGGCCCCGAGCAGGTCCGTACGCGGCGGGACACGGGCACGGGAGGGCGGCGGCGCCGTCCCCGCCGGGGTCAGGGGGGACCGGGCCCGCGGTGAGCGGGCGGGACCCGCTCGGCCGGGGAGGGGAGAGGCGGCCCGAGGCTGCTGTCCGGGCGGGGCGGGGCGGGGCGGCCCGCAGCGGCGCCGTGCTGCCGGAGGCGTGGGTGTGCCACAGACGGCAATGGTGCGTGCCCGGCAATGGTGCGTGCCCGGCACTGCACTGAGGCGCAGGGTTCTGGCCGGGGCGGGAGGCGGCGGGTGCCCCGGGGCCCGCAGGTCGTGTGTGCTCTGCAGGGCCACACGGGGCCCGAACATCTCCATAAACTTGTCAGGTCAAGCACCTTTCTCAGTACTATCTCTTAGCTCTTCAGCAGCAGAAAACACGGTGTTGCTACTTCAGCGTAGACGTGCAAGTGCAGTCACTTAAGTGTAGCTTTAGGATTCAAGTGAACAAACTTAATTCCGTCCAAAAGATCAAGCTTCTTCTTTGAACATGTGAATCCCTAAATAACAAACCGTTCCGTTTTGGACAGCTACAAAAATACATTAAAGATTTATTTTCACTACGAATATGTACAAGAGTTTCCTCTATTAATTTGTTACATTGAGAGGAAATCCCTTACAATGTCATAACTTCAGATTATTACACGAAAGCCACTCCGGCCAAGTTCCCCATGCCAGGTGTGAAGCCTCACAGTATCTTTCTCGATGCTGCATGCAAGCAACAGGAGTTGAATGCAAACCCTGTACTGTCAAACTAATTTAAAAACTGTATCCACCATGCTCTTCTTGAATAGTCACTGAGAGTCTATCACATATGAGCACGGAGGGAACTAAAATCCTGTGTACTGGCAGATGACGTGCAGGATTATGTCCTGTATCATCTCTGAGAGGTAAAAACTTGATGAATTTCTTGGTAGCTGGTTTTAGGTTTTTAACTGTAACAATATAATTAATAATTCCCATCTGCCATGATAAATATTAAAGTCATATATTGTCTGAAAGTATCTGGATTTTAAATTTAGTCATTATGTTAGCAGAGGTTGCTGTGGTTCTAAGTGTGTATTCTGACAGCAGGGTGGCAGACGGAAAAATTATTCTCAACATAATATCCAGTATATTCCACCAGTCAGTTTACATTGTTTGCATACATATGTGTGTGTCATTGTAGCTAATTTACGTGCCTTTTGAAGCTAACCCATGCCCTGTGTTACAGCAAAGCTCTAACGGCCCGGTGAAGAAGTCTATGCGAGAGAAGGCTGTGGAACGCAGGAACGTTAATAAGGAGCACAACAGCAACTTCAAAGCAGGATACATTCCAATTGATGAAGACCGTCTCCATAAGACAGGGTTACGTGGCAGGAAAGGCAACTTGGCCATATGTGTGATTGTTGTTCTTTTTATTTTGGCCGTCATCAATCTGACTGTGAGTATAATAGCTATAGCGTAAGTAACATTAGGTCGTGTTTCATTCTGACAGTTCACTAAAAAAATAAAACTTCCAGGATGGCCAAGGACTTATAATGTACTGAAGGAGATTCCCACTTTTCTCCTTTCTTTTTAGTTCTTTTGTAGTCTGAGCAAGATTAGATGGAAGAATGGTGTCAATTCAGGCACGGTTATTTCGGTTATCATGGTCACCCCATGAGAAGTGTTACTAGTACATATGAATTCAGGATATATGGCATATAAAATATGGTTATATTTTACATTACAGAGCTGTATGTGAACATTTAGAATTAACTAGGTACTGCACTTTAAAACTTCATTGTTCTAATAACCACATTTTTATTGCTTGGTCAATGAGAAATAATAAATTATTTTTTGTAATTGCACATCCATCTCTGAGGATGCATTCTTGCAGTTCAACGTTAAGTATATACCAAGCCAAACTGTTCAGGAAATCTGTTTAGTCAGTGGTTACCCTTAAACAAAAGAAAGATGTCCATCGCTGACCCCTGACCTTTGCTGACCCCTGACCTTTGCCCTTTGACCCCTGACCATTGCAGTGTCCATCCTGGGGCTGCCCGTGGCCCCCGAGGGCGTCCATCCCTGACCCCTGACCTTTGCTGACCCCTGACCTTTGCCCTTTGCCCCCAGTGTCCATCCTGGGGCTGCCCGTGGCCCCCGAGGGCGTTCGCAATCGCGCCGCTCGCACTTTGGCCAACCTGGCCCTGGAGCCCGACGGAGCCCGCGACGTCATCGAGGCTGGTGAGATGAAATTTGGGTTTTTTGGGGGGATTTGGGGGGTTTGGGAATTTTTGGGGATTTTTTTGGGATATTTTTGGGGATTTTTGGGGGTTTTTTTGGGGGGTTTGGAGATTTTTTGGGATTTTTTTGGGATTTTTTTGGGAATTTTGGGGGGTTTTTTTGGGGGGTTTGGGGATTTTTGAGGATTTTTTTGGGATTTTTTGGGGATTTTTTGGGGGATTTTTTGGGGATTTTTGGCATTTTTGAGGGTTTTTTTGGGGGGGATTTTTGGGGGTTTTTCGGGAGGTTTGGGAGATTTTTTAGAGGAATTTTGAGGGGATTTTTGGGGGGATTTTTGGGGGGTTTGGGGAGATTTTTTTAGGGGATTTTTAAGGGAATTTTGGGAATTTTTTTGGTTTTTTGGGGGGAATTTGAGGGGATTTTTTGGGGGGTTTGGAGAGATTTTGGGAGAACTTGGGGTAGTTTCAATGACATTTGGGGGATTTTTGGGGTTTTTTTTGGGGGGAATTTTTGGGATTTTTTTTGGATTTTTAATGGGGGTTTGAGAGATTTTTGGGGGATTTTTTTTGGGATTTTAAAGGGAATTTTGGGGATTTTTTAGGGATTTTTAGGGGATTTTTAAGGGAATTTTGGGGGATTTTTTTAGGGAATTTTGAGGGATTTGGGGGATTTTTTGGGGAAATTTTGGAGAAATTTTGGGGAAATTTCCCCCCCCCAAAAAAACCCCAAACCCCCCAAATCCCCCCCAAATCCTCCAAAAAAACCCCCCAAATTTCCCCCAAACCCCCCAAATTTTCCCCAAAAATCTCCCAAATCTCCCCAAAACCCTCCAAAAAAAACCCCAAAAAAACCCCCAAAAATCCTGGAAAAAATCTCCAAATTTCCCCCAAAAACCCCCAAAAAATCCCAAAAAAACCCCAAAAAATCTCCAAATTTCCCCCAAAAAAACCCCCAAAAATCCCCAAAAAAACCCCGAAAAATCCCCAAATTTCCCCCCAAAAAAACCCAAAAAATCCCCAAAAAAACCCCGAAAAATCCCCAAATTTCCCCCCAAAAAAACCCAAAAAATCCCCCAAAAAATCCTGAAAAATCCCCAAATTTCCCCAAAAATCCTGGAAAAAATCTCCAAATTTTTCCCAAAAAATCCCCAAAAATCCCCAAAAAACCCCCCAAAAAACCCCGAAAAATCCCCCCAAAAATCCCCAAATTTCTGACAACCCCCAAAATCCCCCAAAACCCCCAAAATCACCAAAAACCCCCCAAAATTTTCCCCCCAGGTGCCGCCCCCCTGTTGATCTCTCTGACGTCGAGCTGTGTGACCTCGGGCTGTTTGCTGAGCGCTGCCCGAGCCCTGCGCATCCTGGGCACCCCCCGGGAGCCCCAAAACGCCCCGAATAGCCCCAAAAATCACCCCCAAAATACCCAAAATTACCACAAAAATCAGCCACAAAATCGACCCCAAAATCCCGAAAATTCGCACAAAAATTGGCCACAAAATCCTGAAAATTACCAAAAAAATCAGCCAGAAAATCCTGAAAATTCCCACAAAAATCGGCCACAAAATCCTGAAAATTCCCACAAAAATCATCCCCAAAATCGACCCCAAAATCCTGAAAATTCCCATAAAAATCGGCCAGAAAATCCTGAAAATTCCCACAAAAATCAGGCACAAAATCCTGAAAATTCCCACAAAAATCATCCTCAAAATCGACCCCAAAGTCCCCAAAATACCCACAAAAATCACCCCCAAAATCAACCCCAAAATCCTGAAAATTCCTACAAAAATCGACCCCAAAATCGACCCCAAAATTCACAAAATTTCCAGAAAAATTGGCCAGAAAATCCTGAAAATTCCTACAAAAATCGACCCCAAAATCGACCACAAAATCCTGAAAATTCCCACAAAAATTGGCCAGAAAATCCTGAAAATTCACACAAAAATCACCCCCAAAATCGACCCCAAATTCCTGAAAATTCCCACAAAAATCGGCCACAAAATCGACCCCAAAGTCCCCAAAATTCCCACAAAAATCGGCCACAAAATCCTGAAAATTCGCACAAAAATCGACCCCAAAATTCCCACAAAATCTGCCCCCAAAATCCTCCCAAAACCAGCCCCCAAAACCCCCCTGGAACCTCTCCCTGGGACCCCCAAAATCCCCCCAAAAATCGACCCCAAAGTCCCCAAAATTTCCCCCAAACCCACCCCCAAAATCCACACAAAAACTGCCTCTAAAATTCCCCCAAAAACCACCCCCGAGACCCCCAAAACCCCCAAAATCTCTCCAAAAAACGCCCCTGGGACCCCCAAAATCCTCAAAATCTTCAAAATTCCCCCAAAATCCACCCCCAGGACCCCCAAAATCTCCCCAAAAAACGCCCCTGGGACCCCCAGGACCCCCAAAATCCCCAAAATTCTTCCAAATTTCACCCTCAGGACCCCCAAAATTCCTCCAAAATTCATCCCCGGGACCCCCAAAACTCCCAAAATTCTTCCAAATTTCACCCCCAGGACCCCCAAAACTCCCAAAATCTCCCCAAAAAACGCCCCTGGGACCCCCAAAATCCCCAAAACCCCCAAAATTCTTCCAAATTTCACCTCCGGCACCCCCAAAATCCCCCCAAAAAACGCCCCTGGGACCCCCAGGACCCCCAAAATTCCCCCAAAATCCACACCTGGGACCCCCAAAATCCCCAAAACCCCCAAAATTCTTCCAAAAATCACCCCCAAACCCCCCCAAATCCTCAAAATCCCCAAAATTCCTCCAAAATTCATCCCCAAAACCCCCAAAATTCTTCCAAAAAACGTCCCTGGGACCCCCAAAATTCCCCAAACCGCCCGAAGCCCCCCCTGCAGGACCCCGCGCTGCCCCCCGAGCTGCGTGTCCAGGCGGCCGCAGCCCTGGCCGGACGTTTGGCCGAGCTGGGCCCCGCTGACCCCTCGTGTCCGGCCCTGCTCAGGGCCCTGCGGGGGCTGCTGGTCACTCCGTGTCCGGCCGGCGTGGCCGAGGCCGTGACCCCTGCCCTGGGGGCTCTGGTCACTCTGGCCGGGCCTGGGGTCACTCAGGACACACCTGGGGTCACTCAGGACACACCTGGGGTCACTCAGGACAGCCCTGTGGTCACTCAGACCCCTCAGCCCGGCGCTGTGGTCACTCGGACCCCTCAGCCCAGCCCTGTGGTCACTCGGTCCAGCCCCATGGTCACTCGGGTCACTCAGACCCCTCAGGCCAGCCCTGTGGTCACTCAGATCACTCAGCCCAGCCCTGTGGTCACTCGGGTCACTCAGGTCACTCAGACCAGCCCTGTGGTCACTCGGGTCACTCAGCCCAAGGCCGTGGTCACTCAGACCCCTCAGGCCAGCCCTGTGGTCACTCGGGTCACTCAGACCAGCCCTGTGGTCACTCGGGTCACTCAGCCCAAGGCCGTGGTCACTCAGACCCCTCAGGCCAGCCCTGTGGTCACTCGGGTCACTCAGGTCACTCAGACCAGCCCTGTGGTCACTCGGGTCACTCAGCCCAAGGCCGTGGTCACTCAGATCACTCAGCCCAGCCCTGTGGTCACTCGGGTCACTCAGACCAGCCCTGTGGTCACTCGGGTCACTCAGCCCAAGGCCGTGGTCACTCAGACCCCTCAGGCCAGCCCTGTGGTCACTCGGGTCACTCAGGTCACTCAGACCAGCCCTGTGGTCACTCGGGTCACTCAGCCCAAGGCCGTGGTCACTCAGACCCCTCAGGCCAGCCCTGTGGTCACTCGGGTCACTCAGGCCAGCCCTGTGGTCACTCGGGTCACTCAGGACGCGCAGGGGTCAGCGCTGGCCGTGCTGGCCGCGCTCTGTGGCCGGGGGTGGCTGCGGCCGGCCCTGGGAGCGGCCGGAGCCGTGGAGGTCACTGTGGCCGCGGTGCTCAGGGGGCTGGGCCTGCAGACCCCCACCCAAATCCCGGCCGAGGGTCCACAACTGGGGGCTGGGGGTCAAAAAATTGGGGCTGGGGGTCACAAATTTGGCAAATTGGGGTCTGGGGGGGACGAATTTGGGTCTGGGGGGGATGAAATTGGGTCTGGGGGTGATGAAATTGGGTCTGGGGGGGCCGAAATTGGGTCTGAGGGTCCCAAATTTGGGTCTGGGGGTCACAAATTTGGCAAATTTGGGTCTGGGGGGCTTAAATTTGGGTCTGAGGGTCCTAAATTTGAGGGTGAGGGTCCTAAATTGAAGGGTGGGGGTCCCAATTTTGGGTCTGGGGGTCCCAAATTAAAGGGTGGTGGTCCCCAAGTTAATTGTGGGGGTCCCAAATTGGGTGAGAGTCCCAAATTAAAGGGTGGGGGTCCTGAATTTGGGTCTGGGGGTCCCAAATCCCCCCTATTTGAGGGGGGTGGCCCCCAAATGAACGGGGGTCCCAAATTGGGTGGGGGTCCCCATTGGAATGGGGGGCACCAATCTGGGTCTGGGGGTCCCCATTCCCACCCCGGGGGTCCCAAATTGGAGTCTGGGGGTTCCAAACTCGAATCCCCCCACCCTAGGGGTCCCAAATCTGTGTCTGGGTGTCCCCAAATTGAGTCCGGGGTCCCCAAACCCATTTCCAAAGATCCCAGATCAGGTTCTGAGGGTCCCAAACTTGACAAAACCCCCAAATCTGGGTCTGGGGGTCCCAAATCCCACTCTGGGTGTCCCCAGTCTGGTTCTGGGGGTCCCAAACCCATTTCCAAAGATCCCAAATCCCACCCTGGGTGTCCCCAAATTGAGTCTGGGGTCCCCAAACCTGTGTCTGGGTGTCCTCAAATTGAGTCTGGGGGTCCCCGTGCCCACCCTGGGGATCCCAAATCCCACCCCAGGGGTCTCAAATCCCACTCTGGGGGTCCCAAACTTGACAAAACCCCCAAATCAGGCTCCGGGTGTCCCCAAATTGAGTCTGGGGTCCCCAAACCCCACCCTTATGTCCCCCAAATTGAGTCTGGGGTCCCCAAATCTGGTTCTGGGGGTCCCAAACCCATTTCCAAAGATCCCAAACCCCACCCTGGGTGTCCCCGAATTGGGTCTGGGGTCCCCAAATCAGACTCTGAGTCTCCCCAAATTGGGTCTGGGGTCCCCAAACCTGTATCTGGGTCTCCCCGAATTGGGTCTGGGGTCGGGAGCCCCCCGTTGGGCCCGCACTTTGAGCCCGCCCTGCGGTCCCTGTGCCTGCTGTGCCGCGAGGCCGTGACCCGGGCCCGGCTCCGTCACTCCGGGGGTCTGGGGGCTCTGCTGGGGGTCCTGCGGGAGCCCCGCGCCCGCCGCTGGCACCCAAGGGTGCTGCTGGCCCTGGCCGCCTTCGCCTGGGACCCCCCGGCCCTGAGGGACATGGAGACCTGGGGGGTGGTCCCGCTGCTGGCCAGGGGGCTCTGGGGGGACCCCCCAATTGGGGAGGGGGCGCAGGAGGAGGAGGAGGAGGGGGCGGCCTCGGCGGATTGGCCTCGGGAGAGCCCGGGGGGCAAAGGACGGGCGGCGACAGGGAGCAGGAGGGGGCTCAGGTGAGAGATTGGGGGGGGTCCTGGGGGGATCTGGGGGAATTTTGGGGGGGATTTTTGTGGGATTTGGGGGAATTTAAGGGGATTTTTGGGGGGGTTTAGGCTGTTCTAGAGGAGTTTTGGGGGGATTTAAGGGGTCCTGGGGAGAATTGGGGGGATTTTTGTGGGGTTTGGGGGAGTTTTGAGGGGTCCTGGGGGGATTTGGGACATTGGGGAGGGGTCTTGGGGGGGTTTGGGGGGATTTTGGGGATTTGGGGGCATTTAAAGGGATTTTTGGCAGATTTTTGGGGGATTTGGGATATTGGGGAGGGGGATTTGGGGGGAATTTTGGGGGTCCTGGGGAGATTTTTGGGGATTTGGGATATTGGGGAGGGGGATTTGGGTGAGATTTGGGGGATTTGGGATATTGGGGAGGGGTCCTGGTGGGGTTTTGGGGAGGTTTGGGGGTCCTGGGGGTACTTTGGAGGGGATTTGGGGGAATTTTGAGGGGCTTTTGGGGGTATTTGGGATATTGGGGAGGGGATTTGGGGGGATTTTGGGGGTCCTGGGGAGGGGTTTGGGGCTGGGGAGCCATGGGGAGAGATTTTTGGGAAATTTGGGGGTTTCAGGGGGTTTTTGGGGATCCTGGGGGGATTTGGGATATTGGGGAGGGGTCTTGGGGGGTTTTGGGGGGGATTGGGGGTGGATTTAGGGTGTTCTAGAGGAGTTTTGGGGGGATTTGGGGGGTCCTGGAGGGATCTGGGGGGGATTCTGGGGGGATTTTTGGGGATTTAGGATATTGGGGAGGGGTCTTGGAGGGATATTGGAGGGTCCTGGGGGGTATTTGGGATATTGGGGAGGGGTCTTGGAGGGATATGGGGGGATTTTTGGGGGGTTTGGGATATTGGGGAGGGGTCTTGGGAGGATTGGGGGTGAATTTGGGGCGTTCTGGAGGGGTTTTGGGGGGTTTGGGGGAATTTTGAGGGGCTTTTGGGGGGATTTTGGGGATTTTGGGGAGATTTTGGGGGGAGGTTTTGAGGGATTTTTGGGGGGGGATTTGGGTGTTTATTTACCAAAATTCCAAGAAAAAGAATTATTTTTTTTTTCTTATTTAACACAATAGTTTATCCAATTTCACAATTTTTAAAATAATTTTTAAAAAAGTAATTTTGATGTTTATTTTATTTTATTTTTTTCTCTCCAAACCCAGGTCGTGGCTGTGCAGCACCTCCCCCACCCCCATCTCCCCTCCCCCCTCCCCCTCCCAACCCCCCCCAGCCCCTCCCCCTTTCTCTCACCACCCTGGCCCTCCCGCAGACCCCTCCCCACATTTCCGGGGACCCCCAAATGCCCGAGGCCCCCGTCCTGCTCCTCCTGCAGCGTTTGGCCGAGACCCCCGAGCCCTGCCCCTCCCTCCCCTCCCCCACCCTCATTTCCGCCCTTTTGGGGTATCTGGGGGGGTCCCCCCGCCCCTCCCCCCGCGCCCCCCGCCTCCTGCGGCTCCTTTTGGGGAACCCCCAGTTTTTGGGGGCTTTGATTGGGGGTTTTGTGCCCTCCCTGGTCCATTCCTGGCTGGTCTTGGGGGTCCCGCCCCAAATGTGGGTCAGGGGGGTGGGGGAGGGGAGAGACCCCCCCCTGAATCCCCCCCCGGGACCCCCCCGGGACAGGAGGGACGCGCTCAGGGAAATGGGTGAGTTTTTGGGGGGGGAATTGGGGATTTTTTGGGGGTTTTTGGGAAATTTGGAGGAAAATTGGAGGATTTTTGGGGAATTTTGGGGAAATTTTGGGAAATTTTAGGGGAATTTTGGGGGTTTTGGGGGGATTTGGGGGAAATTTGGGGGATTTTTGGGGGAAAATTGGGGGATTTTTGGGGAATTTTGGGCAAAATTTGGGGGATTTTGGGGAGATTTCGGGGGATTTTGGGGAAAATTTGGGGGATTTTTGGGGAAATTGGAGGAATTTGGGGGATTTTGGGGGGATTTTGGGGGGGTTGGGGGATTTTGGGGGAGAATTTGGGGGATTTTGGGGAAATTTGGGTGATTTTACAGGGATTTCGGGGAAAATTTGGGAAAATTTCAAGGGGTTTTGGGGGAAATTTGGGGGATTTTGGGGGGATTTTGGGGGAAAATTGGAGGATTTTTGGGGAGTTTTGGGGAAATTTGGGGGATTTTGGGGGAAATTTGGGGAATTTTGGGCAAAATTTGGGGCAAATTTGGGAAAAATTGGGGAATTTTGGGGAAAATTTGGGGAAAATTTGGGGAAAATTGGAGGATTTGGGGGATTTTGGGCAAAATTTGGAGGATTTTAGGGGGATTTGGGGGATTTTGGGGGAGTTTTGGGCAAAATTTGGGGGATTTTAGGGAAAATTGGGGGATTTTGGGGAAAATTGGGGAATTTTGGGCAAAATTTGGGGGAGAATTGGGAAAATTGGAGGAATTTTGGGGGATTTGGAGGAATTTGGGGGAGAATTGGGGAATTTGGGGGATTTCGGGTGGATTTGGGGGTGATTTGGGGGATTTTGGGCAAATTTGGGGGAGTTTTGGGGAAAATTGGAGGATTTTGGGGGCATTTGGGAGGAATTTGGGGGATTTTGGAGGGAGAATTGGGGGATTTGGGGGGAGTTTGAGGTAAATTTTGGGGGTTTGGGGAAGAATTTGGGGGGATTTTGGGGAAAAATTGGGGGATTTGGGGGAAAATGGGAGTTTTGAGGGAGATTTGTGGGAAATTTTGAGAAATTTCAGGAAATTTGGATAAAATTGGGGAATTTTGAGGGTATTTGGGAGAAAAAAATCCCTTTTTTGTGGCCAATTTTCACACAAATTTCCCACGAATTTTTACAAATCCTAAATTTTTTTAATTCTCCATTTTGCCACACCCCAAACCCCCCCTGGGCACTCCCAGCACCCCCTAAACCCCCCAAAATTTGTATTTTTTCCCTCCCCAGGTGAGAACCTGCTGCGGATTTTGGGCTCCCCGGCCTCGTCCCCCTTTGGGCCGGGGCTGCTGAGCCACGGCCTGAGGTGTGGGAGCCCCCGGGCCCGGCTGGCCTGCGCCACCGCCCTCACCCTCATGGCCAGGTCAGTTTTAACCCAAAATTTATCTCAAAATACCCAAAATTCCCAAAAAAATCCAGCCCAGAATGGCCCGAAAAACCCTGATAAAAATTGCACCAAAATTGCCTCAAATTCCTCCAAAAAAACCCCAAAATTCACCCCAAAATCCCCCAAAAAACACCCAAAATTCACCCCAAAATCCTGTGTAAAATGTCCCAAAAAACCCTGATAAAAATAGCACTAAAATTGTCCCAAAATTGCCCCAAAATTCATCCCAAAACACCCAAAATTCACCCCAAAATCCAGCCCAGAATGTGCTGGAAAATCCTGATGAAAATCAGCCCAAAATTGCCCCAAATGGCCCCAAAATTGACCCAAAATTGCCTCAAAATTGTCCCAAAACCTCCCGATATATCGCGATAGGAGGGTGGGGGAGGGGCGGGGTCAGGGTCATATCACGACAGGAGGGTGGGGGCGTGGCTCTATCGCGATATATAGTGACGTGGCCCCTCCCCCCTGGCCGGGCTCCCCCCTGTGGCCGTTGCTCTGGGGTGGGGGAGGGGCGGGGTCGCGATATATTCCGATATAAGGGTGGGGGAGGGGCGGGGTCCCGATATGTCGCGATAGGAGGGTGGGGGCGTGGCCATATCGCGACATATCGTGACTGTGCCCCTCCCCCCAGGCCGGGCTCCCCCCTGTGGCCCCTGCTGTGGGGTGGGGGAGGGGCGCTGCCGCTGCTCCTGGGCGCGGCCGCCCGCGGGGGGGGAGGGGCCGCCCCTCCCCCCTTCCTGCTCTACGAGAGTGAGAGAACACCTGGGACAGGTGAGTGACCCAAATGCACCTGGGACAGGTGAGGGACACACCCAAATACACCTGGGGACACCCTAGATATACCTGGGGACACCTGGGACAGGTGAGTCACCTACACATACCTGGGGACACCTAAAACACACCTGGGGACACCTGGGGACATTGGGGACACCTAAAATACACCTGGGGACACCTGGGACACACCTGGGGACACACCTGGGGACATTGGGGACACACCTGGGACAGGTGAGGGACACACCCAGATACACCTGGGGACATTGGGGACACCTGGGACACACCTGGGGACACACCTGGGGACACCTGGGGACACCTGGGACACACCTGGGGACACCTGGGACACACCTGGGGACATTGGGGACACACCTGGGACACACCTGGGGACACCTAAAATACACCTGGGGACACCTGGGGACACCCAAATACACTTGGGGACATTGGGGACACCTGGGACAGGTGAGGGACACACCTGGGGACACCTGGGGACACACCTGGGGACATTGGGAACACCCTAAATACACCTGGGACAGGTGAGTGACACACCCAGATACACCTGGGGACATTGGGGACACCTGGGACACACCTGGGGACACACCTGGGGACACACCTGGGGACACCTGGGGACACCTGGGACACACCTGGGGACACCTGGGACACACCTGGGGACATTGGGGACACACCTGGGACACACCTGGGGACACCTAAAATACACCTGGGGACACCTGGGGACACCCAAATACACTTGGGGACATTGGGGACACCTGGGACAGGTGAGGGACACACCTGGGGACACCTGGGGACACACCTGGGGACATTGGGAACACCCTAAATACACCTGGGACAGGTGAGTGACACACCCAGATACACCTGGGGACATTGGGGACACCTGGGGACACACCTGGGGACACACCTGGGGACATTGGGGACAGCTGGGGACACCTGGGGACACACCTGGGGACACACCTGGGGACACCTGGGGACACACCTGAGACACCTGGGACACACCTGGGGACACACCTGGGGACACCTGGGACAGGTGAGGGGACATTGGGGACACACCTGGGGATGTTGTGTCCCCACAGGTGAACGACTACGGGAACAGCGGTGACACCAACAGGGACCTGGGGGACACCTGGACACACCTGGGGACACCTGGGGACAACCAGGACACCTTTGGGGACACCTGGGACCAACTGGACACACCTGGGGACATTGAGGACACACCTGAAGACACCTGGGGACACCTGGACGCACCTGGGGACATCAAGAATGGACTTGGGGACATCCAGGACACACCTGGGGACACTGAAGACACACCTGGGGACACCTGGGAGCACCTGGACACACCTGGGGACATCCAGGACACCTTTGGGGACATGGAGGACACTCTTGGTGACATCGAGGACACACCTGGGGACACCTGGACACACCTGGACACACCTGGGGACATCCAGGACACACCTGGGGACACCCTTGGTGACACCTGGGCCACCCCACATGTCCCCAGGTGTCCCCAGGTGACCCCCAGAGCCCCCAAACGTCCCCAAATGTCCCCAAACTGTCCCCAAATGTCCCCAACGCCCCCGAAACGTCCCCGAGTGTCCCCAAACTGTCCCCAAATGTCCCCAAGTCCCCACATTTCCCGTCCCCAAATGTCCCCAAATCGCCTCAATTGTCCCCAAACGTCACCAGACCCCTCTGAGTGTCCCCAAGTGTCCCCAAGGACAAATTCCTGTCCCCAAATGTCACCACCACCCTCCAAACGGCCCCGAATGTCCCCAGACCCCTCTGAATGTCCCCAAGTGTCCCCAGACCCCAATTCCTGTCCCCAAAGCCCTCAAATGTCCCCAAATGCCCCCAATTCTTGTCCCCAAGTGTCCCCAGACCCCTCTGAATGTCCCCAAATGTCCCCAAATCTCCCCCAGATGTCCCAAAACCCCCCAAATTCCTGTCCTGACACCCCCAAAATGTCCCCAAATCCCTCCAAATCCTGTCCCCAAATGTCCCCAGTGTCCCCAAACCCCCCAAATCCTTGTCCCCAAACCCCCAAATTGTCCCCAAATGCCCCAAATTCCTGTCCTGACACCCCCAAATTGTCCCCAAATCCCCCCAAATCTTGTCCCCAAGCCCCCAAAACACCCCCAAATGTCCCAAATCCCTGTCCCCAAGTGTCCCCAGACCCCTCTAAATGTCCCCAAATGTCCCCAGACCCCAGTTCTTGTCCCCAAATGTCCCTAAACCACAATTCCTGTCCCCAAATGTCCCCAAACCCCCGAATGTCCCCAATCCCTGTCCCCAAGTGTCCCAAATGTCCCCAGACCCCCCTGAATGTCCCAAAACTCCCAAAACTCCCCCAAATGTCCCCAATTGTCCCTCAGTGTCCCCAAATGTCCCCCCCTGTCCCCAGGTGTCCCCAGGTGTCCCCCCCTGTCCCTACTCTTTGTCCCCCCACGACCTTCGGCTCCTCCCCGGGGGCCGCCCCCCCTCTGTCCCCGCCTGTCGCGCGGCTCTGTCGCGACATTCCCCGCTCCTATCGGCCCTTCTATCTAATAAGAGAGGGTTGGACCGAGACAGCCGTGGACACGACCAGTGTGGGTAATTCTACAAAGCCCCTCTGTTCCATCTCCAATGGCAGGTCACAGACTCCTCCAGACAGTTGACAAATGCAGACACGTTTCCATTGGCCCAGGGCAGAGGAAAGAATGTAAACACACATTGTTTGGTTTGCCCTTCAGGGGGCTCACACCTGCACACCAACAATTCTATTGAATGACCTTGAACACCCCGTTATCTTTCCCAAAAACACCTGAATATCGAATTCTGGCTGCGCCACAGCTCACTGGGAATTTTCTTGAGTGTCACAGGCCAGGCCTCAGTCAGGGTAGTTCAATATCCATAGATAAATCATGGTTTCTTTGCCTAAGAAATTCAGCAACAAGTGTGGGTTTAACCCTGGGTTTGTGGGGTCAGTGTGGGTTTAAACCTGAATTTGTGTGTTTAATGTTTATTTAAATGTGGTTTGTGGGGTCAGTGTGGGTTCAAACCTGGGATTGTGGGGTCAATGTCTATTTAAACCCAGACCTGATTTCATTTGTAAAACTTTTGGCTCCGTGTTTGGTGCTGCTGATTCTGATCCCAACTTTGGCATTGGCCCAACCAGCCGAGGCCGTGCCCGGGCCCCACATTGTCCCCATCCCTCGGTGACACTTCCAGCCCAACCTGGGACACCTTGAAGGGAAAGGCCTGGGGGAAGGGTCAGGGGACAGCTGGGGACAGCTGGGGACACGGCCATGGGGGCGGGGCCAAAACCATAGGCAGTATTGGCGTAATTGCCACCACCATAAAGAGATTTGGCGCAGAAATAGGTGCCCGAATCATCTCCTTTGAGGTTGTCCATGGTCAGTGTCACCGAGCTCTGCCCGTTGTCCCGGGAAATTGAGCCCCGGCCCTTCACTGACGGCGCGTAGTAGATGTGGCCACCATTGCTGATCCCTGCGAGCCATTCCAGTGACTGCCCGGGGCTCTGTCGTACCCAATAATAGGAGAACCTCCCAAAATCGAACCCGGATCCGCGGCAGAGCAGAGTCAGGGACCCCCCGGGGTCTGCTCGGCCCCCCCGGACTCCAGCAGGGTCACGGCCGCCCGGAGCCCTGCGGGAAAAAGGGGAGATGGGGATGGGAAAAGATCAACCACTGACACAAAACCCTGACCAATCAAATCCTTGGACATAAAACTTAAATTGAAAAAGAATAATTAATTATTATTTTTTATTATAATATTATTTTTATTTTGTAATTATTAATGATCAGCTTAAAAAATGACCCTGACCCTGCTGGAGTCCGGGGGCGACCTCCAGCCCCCCGGGGGGGTCCCCGACTCTGCTCTGCCGCGGATCCGGGTTTGATTTCGGGACTTATAGAATTAACTGGGTTCAACAGAGCTCCAGAAAGGGGCTGGAATGGATTGCAGGGATCAGGAACAGTGATGGTGCCACCAGTTACGGCCCATCAGTGCAGGGTGGGTTCAGGATCTCCAGGGACAACGGGCAGAGCTCGGTGACACTGACCATGAACAACCTCCAGGACGAGGATTCCGGCTCCTATTTCTGCGGGAAATCTGCTGGTGGTGGTGGTCCTGCTGCTCATGGTGATGATAGCAGTGCTATCCCCATCTCGGTGTCCCCAAGTGTCTCCACAGCCCAGACCCTTCCCTCAAACCTCAGCCCCTGGCCCAGCCCTTCACCCTTTCCCCCAACCCTGCACTGGTTCAGCCCCAAATGTCACCTCTGGGTCACACTTGGGACTCCTGTTGCCCAAAGTTTCCCTGAATCTGTGAAGATTTTGGGCACAAGATTGAGGTAAAGGGTCAAGAATTTTAATTTTAGGACAGAAGTCCCAATGTGAGGCCAATGGGGCAGATTTGGGTCTCTGGCTGTGACTTGTTGTGAGCAGTGGAAATTTCGGGTGGGAGTTGACAAGTCTTGGGTCAAATGGTTGGGAATGGAGGGACAAGGTTGAGCTCAGGGTGAGAATGTTTCCAATTTGGGTTCAAGGGTTGGGGTTTGGGGCCAAGGGTTGGGGTTTGGGGCCCAGGGTTGGGGTTTGGGGCCAAAGCAGCCCAAGCAGTCCAGCATTGGGGCAGCCGGGGGAGATCTGGGGCAAAGGGCCAAGAGCTGGGCCAGGGGCTGAGGTTTGGGGGAAGGGTCTGGGCTGTGGGGACACCTGGGGACACCGAGATGGGGGTGAGATAATCACTGGCATTGTCACTATAGTTCGCAGCATCACCAACAGTACGAGTCCTCTTGGCACAGAAATAGGAGCCGGAATCCTTGTCCTGGAGGTTGTTCATGGTCAGTGTCACTTGAGAAGGAAGTTATCATCAATGCATTTCTGGAACCTCCTGAACTGCCTGTGTCCTGCTGTGTTGTCCCTTCAACAGGTGTAAGGGTGGTTGAAGTCCCTCATGAGGACCAGGGCTTGTGAACATGAGGCTGCTCCTACTTGTCTGTAGTGGGCCTCACAGACTCGGTCTTTCTGGCCAGGTGCCTGTAGCAGTTCCCCACTAATAATGACCCCTGTTCCTGCCCTCCCTTTAATCCTTACCCATAAGCTCTCAGTCAGCTCCTCATCCATGCACTCCAGCTGGTCAACAGAGAGGGTGACACCATTTGTCTCCCCTGCCTTTCCCTCATGAAGTGTCTTTGCCCTTCCATTCCAGCACTCCAGACAGAGGAGCCATCCCACCACCTCTCAGGATGCCAATAAGGTCTTAGCCTTGCAGGCTTCCACATGTCTCTAGTTTCTCCTGTTTACTTCCTTCCCATCCTACCTGATATTTTTGGAATAGAGGATTTAAGCTGGGCTCCTGGTGAAGCTGATTTTCTGCCTGGAGTGGCTGGAATTCTTTGGTGCTGTTCCTTCAGGTGTTCTCCACTGACCTGCACACCCTCTCCAGGCTGTGGCCGTCTCTTTCTGGCTTGGAGAGCCAACTGGTATGAGTGGGATGGCACGTCATACCACATCTTATCACTGTTAAATCTCTTCAGGTGTCTCAAATTTTTACACTTAAAGTGCAATAAATGCCCACACTAACTAGACAGGATTTTTTCAACTGTATTTACAACAGTTACTGATCTATCAATATGGTATGAAAGCCTATTAAGTGTGACACCAAAGAGGCCTCAATCAAATCTTTTAATCCTACAAATACTCACTGGCACACTTTCAAAATACTTCTAATCTCAAACTACAATTTTTTATTACAATAATTTCTAAGTAAGAATGTATTTAAACAGGGACTGATTTATTAAAAAACTATGGACATTGATCTAATACCAATATCCAACTATGACGGACAAAGACTCTCTAACAGTTTAAAGTTAGAAAGTGTGTGTTTATTACGACGCCGGGCAGCGTGCGGGATAGCTCCCAGAAACACACGCGCAATTTACAGATCATCACAGGGTCTTTTATCTTCAGGAGTATTGAATACACAAACTACAAATGCATATTCATAGCTCTGACACCTCGCATTCCCCGCTTCGTATGGTAATTAGCCCAAAAAGCCATCAAGCATGCGTAGTTTGTTCTTTGAAATGGGTCGGTGGTCTTTTTAATGGGGTGGGGTCCCAAAATGATGAAGTAAGATTGTCTTCCTCAGCTCTGACTTTTTAACCTTTAGTGTTCGTGACAGCTAAATCCTGTTTTTCCCAGGACGGTTTGATTTATGATTGTATTGTGTTCATAGGGCCTATTGATTATTCAGGATGCAGAAGCCCTAGTTTGACAGTTCTCATGATTTATCAGTTCCTTATCAGTTCCTTCAGTCTGGCTTCTGTTAGCAAAAGGGAAGTCCTAGCTACATTATCTCAGCACTATCTATTTTGACTACCGTCTTCAATGCCTCATTTTCCCCACTTCTCTTTTTAAAGTGAGTAAATTCTTTTACTCAAAAGAGTCTTTCTCATCAATTCAATCTGTACAGCTAGTGTCTCTTAAGACCAAGCCATACGCTTTTGATAATGAGGTTAAGGCTGCTATTCGTCGTAGCATCCCTCAGTTCCAAACAAGCATCACAACAGATCAACACAACTATAGGGTGGACTAAGGCATTTAGTACCAGTTGCTGTTGGAGACCACCCAAAAGGCACATTCCACTAATGATGGGATAAATGTTCCTCAAGCCTCTTAAATACTCTTTTGATGGTTTCTGTGTTACAGTTAATTGTAATTAATGTCCTTCTTTCTTAATTTCCTTTGATGATTTCTTTCAATCTGGGATGTTCCTATGGGTACAGGCAGTATCTTACAGGAGCCTGATAGGAAAAATCACATCCCTTAATTCTAACAAAATTGCAAACACACAAATTGAATTGGGTTACAACTTGGTTGTCTATTTCTATAATGCAGCATGCTGTCTTTGGACAGACACAACCTTGCCCTGTATACACCAGTGAAGTTTTCTATTTGTCTCAAAGTGACAGATCCTAACTGTCTTCTTGCAGTACAGGGCTCTAGATTAACAGTTTGCTATTTTCTTTCAATTTCTTGTGCTCACATTCGGTGTTCAGAAGGGTACAATACAGTTCCCTCATGATTTAATCTTTAGGGGACTATTGGCATGTATAGTTAAAACAAAGGCTGTCACTGTACTAGTCACAGGGTTATAGGTGAAATACTCCCAACCCTGTTTCTAGCACCCCAGTGAGAGATCTCTAGATGGCACCTGGGGATCACAGCCTTTCTATTACAGGTATTTGAGTCATACTTTTTTATTGCACACCCCTCTATTTTGAGTCTAAATGGAGGACATTTCCTTCCCATAACCCTTAGCATCTTATTTAAAGCCTTACGAGAGTAAGCATCATAAGCTTTTCTTTGGCACCTGTTTATCTCAGTCACATTACAGCAATAATTACAACTTTCCACATAGTGTCTATAGTAGCTATTAGTCCATCTATTTGTGGTTCCGAGTGAGTTTCACGGTGGTCTTTTTGCCTGGTGTGATCTTCCAGATTCCTTCTGGGCCTTTCCTCACTCGGGAGTGATGGATCCAGGCCTTCTGTTCTTTGATCTTGATTGCAGTGAAAGTAGTAAGAAGCATCTGGAATGCTCCTTCTCACTGTGGTTCCAAGAACCTTTCTGCAAAAGACTTAATTTCTAGGTTGTCTAATTTTTTTGTTTTGAGCTCCAGCGACATATTTCTTAAATTGTCTATTTAGGGCCACCATATACTTGTGGCTCTCTATCTGGGGATATGGTGGCTGGAACTCTACCCCCGGTATTATTTTTGCAACCGTGCTTTGGTTACTTCTCGGGCTTTAGCCGTTCTAGTAGGCAAGGCTTCTGGCCATCCTGAAAAGGTATCAGTTAACACCAATAGGTAACGATATCCTCCCTTCCCGGGCAGCTCTGTAAAATCAATTTGTTATTGTTGCCCAGGTCCACAGCCTTTCCCAATTTGTCTCATTTTAGGCTTTGGTGTATTTTTGGGATTAGTTTGGAGGTAAAGACTATACTGACGGGTTACCTGTATCACTGTACCTTGTAACTTTCTGGCCACAATTCTTTCTTTCAAATAACTATACAAGATGTCTATTCCCCAGTGTGTTTTCCCATGTTCTCTTTGCACTAATGGCCATAACAAATAGGATGGTACTACAAGCTTCTCTTTCTCTGTCATGGCCCACCCTTCCTGATTATAATTTGCTTTTTCTGCTTTAATAAGTTTCTTACCCTTTATATTATATACTGGCTTACCTTTAATCCATAAGTGCTGCCTCAATTGTCTCATCGGGTACCTCACCTTTAGCTGCGTCTTTTGCCTCTCTGTCCGCCAGCATATTCTTTCAATTAGAGCTCACTTTTTGATGCGATCTGTGCCATCCTCTCAAGTAGCTACACAGCATCTAGCAGCTTTAGGATTTTTCCAAATGGCTCCGTGTGCAAGGACTACCTCAAAGGCATACCTTGAGTAAATGTCCAGCCTTCTGTGCAGAGGTGTTGGTGGGCAATGGTCCAGACTCTATTACCTCTCTGCTGATGGTAACTGCATACCCAGCATGCCTCTTTCCACTAACCACGTAGCTGCTTCTGTCAGTAAACCAGGTCTCAGCATCCTCAATCGGAGTGTCCTTCAGATCCGGGTGACTGGAGTAGGTGGTTTTGATGGTCTCCAGGCGGTCGTGGATCACTGGTTCTCCTATACTCCCGCTGAGGAAGGAAGCTGGGTTCACAATGTTAGTTACCACAATCTTAGCTTGGTACATTAGGAATCTCTGTGGGGAGATTTAATGTCCTCCTTTTCTTCAAGGACTGCAGACATTGTATGGGACACTAGCACAGGCATCTTCTGGCCTAGAGTGAATTCTGAGGCACTCTGGCCATCCTTTAGGAGCCGTGTACTCACATCTGGAAGTCCGAGGGCTGGAGCTGACATGACGGCCTTCTTTAGCTGGTTAAAGGCCTGAATAGCTTTTTTAACCCAGGTAAATGACTGTTTGCCTCATCAGCTGGGCTTTCTTCTGGGATCTGCAAGCCCAAAAAGTTTAGGAGGCTTACCGTCCGGTCCACTCATGTTCTCTGGATCTGGGTAGCTATTAGGAGGTCTTCTGCATACTGGAGCAACTGTTTGCAAACTGCTCCCCAAATATCTTCTATCCAGTTTGAGGTTCTCCTGTGCGAGGACCACCTCAGAAGACTCAAATGAAAAGATTTTCTGGCTGGCTTTATGGAGAGGGAGGCAAAAGAAAGCATCTGCACATCTAAAACAGTAAATGAGTTAACAAGATATAAGGGTTAGCAACTACTGAATACAAGCCTTCAGTTATCTTGTCAACAGCTAAGTTATGACTTGTCAGGCTTCTTTACTGGCACGATAGGAGTGTTGAAATTAAACTGACACTCCTTCAGTAGTTTTATCTTTAAAAAGTTTTCTTTGCCCTGCCGGCATGTCAGGAGCCTACACTCCAGGAAACACCTAATCTATTTTCTTTTTTTATTATTATTATTATTTTTTTTTTTTTTTTACATTAAACTTAACAGTTTTACATTCTTTACCTCCAAAATAATTTTTCTATTTTTAAATATTACTTTTGCCTCCAGCTGCTCTAGCAGATTTCTGCCCAAAAGTGCAGATGGAGCATTAGGCATATATAAAATCGATGGATTCTCTATTGTTTCCCCAATTTAAACTTCAATGGTTTGTAAATGTAAGCCTTTTTTAGGTTGGCCAGCTGCTTCTTTTACTATTACATAGTTACTGGTTACAGGTGTTAGGGTTTTATTGCCCCGATGTCTTATCAAGAATTTTATTTCTTTTTCTCTGTTATGGCATCAAGCAGCAATTGGGATCTGGTAAATGCTGCTTGATTACAAACTTCATTTTCTTAGCAACCCCTATTGGATCACTTCGATAGCCTTTAGCACCCTTTTCCCAAATCTCTAAATCACTCTCCATTAGAGGTCATTCCTTGTCGAAGCACCAGCTGTTGAAGAAAGAATTTTATTTTTTTTTTTTAAAGGAAAAATTCTTTTTACTTAAAAGAAAAACCCCATACAATTGCCTAGACACTTAATCCAAATTACTGGTTATTAATTTTTAGGGTTTCTGAAATTCCGTTTCTGGGCAGGGGAACTCTTTGAACCAGCTTTTCAATTCTTGTTCCTTCTATTCTTAAAACAAAAAGTTAGCAATATGTATTCTTTAAAACAAGGCTCGAAGCACCAGCTGTTGAAGAAAGAATTTGTGTTTACATAAAAAAGGAAAAATTCTTTTTATTTAAAAGAAAAACCCACGCGATTACCCAGACACATAATTCAAATTACTGGTTATTAATTTTTAGGTTTTCTGAAATTCCATCCCTGGGGAGGGGAACTCTTTGAACCAGCTTTTCAATTCTTGTGCTTAAAACAAAAAGTTAACAATTGAAGAAAATTTGCAATCAACTTCTTATACACTGTCCCCCTTCACCAAAACCTGTTTATGTGATAGCAATTTTTTTTTTAGGCTCACAAAACAATGGGTTCAAAAACACTCCACAAATTTTTGCACTGAGGAAAAAGCGGGGGGTTCCTCGGTCAGGCAGTTTTGGCTCTTTTTACAATTAAAACTGTATTCCACAAACAAACAATAGTTAAAACAAACACGTCAGGCTTTTCAGAATTTCAAAGATACAGCCGGAGGCGACAGATCCCGGCTCCCTGCCGGTTACCGGGACAACCCAGATTCCTGCCTGATCACTGTGATATGTCACAAAAAACCACCCAAAACTTTTTTTTTTTTTTTTTTTTTTTCTTATAAACAACAAACAGCCTATTCACCCACAGATGTTTTTCTATTGAACAGCACACTGATTAAAATCACACTATCAGTTATGCGGTCAGAAATTACAGCGCTCTCCGTGACACCCTCCAGTCACGGCCCAAGCACATCCCCCCTGAATTCCTCTGCTTTTCAGCAGAGATATCCTTCCGTGGATCGGCGGGGGTTTTAAAATCTCTTAAAAACAAAAACACAACACAAACTTAAAAACAAAAACACTTACAACACAAACTTTCACAATTCACACACATACAGTCACTCAATCACAAAGAAAACCCAAACAGACACGAATACACACACATCCAGCGTTCGCGACCGCAACTCAAAACGGGACCCTGTTCACCTTAAAAATTCAGGCTAGCCTCTCAGATTATGAATCACCAAAGTGCACCTTTAAACTACAAGCCAAATTGGAACCAATACAATAGCTCTGTGCTGCTGCTGCTTTCCCCCTTGAATGCAGCCTACAGTGACCAGCGTTACCTGGACAAACCAAAGATGGAGCTACTACGCTCCCGACATCAATAGCTCTGTGCTGCCGCTGCTTTCCTCTTTGAATGCAGCCCACAGTGACCAGCTTTACCTGGACAAACCAAAGATGGAGCCACTACGCCCCCAATACCAGCATCTCTATGCTGCTGCTGCTTTCCTCCCCTGGAATGCAGCCAACAAGTGACCAGCTTTACCTGGAACACAACAACACAACAACAATACTCCTCGGAGATTCCAAAACCCAGGCCTCTGCTTTGCATAAGACGTCTCTTATGACTTATAAGCCGCCTCTATTCAAAGGTACCTTCATTCAATACATTTTTCTTTAAACATACCTTTTGTCCGTAGTTCCAGGAGGTTCCGGTCTTTCCCCGGGTGGACGGTAAGGTCTGAGGAGCCCTCACTCCGAAAACTTCCGGGTGGGCGCCCTGAGGGGTCCTAGACCCCACCGGCCCCACGGCCAGAAAGAGCAGTTCTCCTGGCTGGCTCGCCAAAATGATTTATTAAAAAACTATGGACATTGATCTAATACCAATATCCAACTATGACGGACAAAGACTCTCTAACAGTTTAAAGTTAGAAAGTGTGTGTTTATTACGACGCCGGGCAGCGTGTGGGATAGCTCCCAGAAACACACGCGCAATTTACAGATCATCACAGGGCCTTTTATCTTCAGGAGTATTGAATACACAAACTACAAATGCATATTCATAGCTCTGACACCTCCCATTCTCCGCTTCGTATGGTAATTAACCCAAAAAGCCATCAAGCATGCGTAGTTTGTTCTTTGAAATGGGTCGGTGGTCTTTTTAATGGGGTGGGGTCCCAAAATGATGAAGTAAGATTGTCTTCCTCAGCTCTGACTTTTTAACCTTTAGTGTTTGTGACAGCTAAATCCTGTTTTTCCCAGGACTGTTTGATTTATGATTGTATTGTGTTCATAGGGTCTATTGATTATTCAGGATGCAGAAGCCCTAGTTTGACAGTTCTCATGATTTATCAGTTCCTTATCAGTTCCTTCAGTCTGGCTTCTGTTAGCAAAAGGGAAGTCCTAGCTACATTATCTCAGCACTATCTATTTTGACTACAGTCTTCAATGCCTCAGTATGTTTATGTAAGTGTATAAAAAGATGTCCTTACTTAACATAAGTTAAATAAGGCTTTATAAGAAACTAGTGCACAAAATGGGAGCTGCCTTTAGCAGTTCATCCTTCTGGCCGCAGAACACATTTATTAATCATTCAGTACATTTTGCTATTTTGATAGCTGAGAAAACCTTTGAAGATGCATTGTTTCAGAGTTCATTGGTTTGGCTTGGGTTTTGGTTTTTTAGCTCTTTTTCTTTGTTTTCCAAAGGGAGAAATGGTAAAATATAGGATTTTCCTTTATGCAATGTGTTCTTTGACTTTCTCCAGTCTGCTGTTACTAAGATGATTAATTGCTCAGACTGGAAGATAGGACTCTTTTCAGAGTCCTTGTTATCTGATAGAGGCTAAATTCATTGGGGATGGGGAGAGGAAAATATATTAGTTTTGGTTTACAAAGTAGTTTGTGCATTTTAGAAGTAAAGTTTGAAGGAACCCCAGCATTTCTGAGAGAGGCGTGAGAAAAGAAGCAAGGCAGCTTCATGAAGTAAATCATGTTTGTTCTTTAGGAGTTTTGGGCTACTTGCCTATGGGAAGAGTTAATTCTTTATGTATACAGGAGACTTAATTATGCATTTATACTAGTGCATTCATCTGCAAACTAAGCCTCTGGACAGCTTGCATGAAAGCTTGTGCAAAGTCATTCACTGTAGCATGGGGTCGTGTCTCCAGAATCATCATCTCCAGTGAAAACCATAATTTGTTGTCTCACTGGAGAAGTGTACTCAATATTACCTTCCTGGGGGGAAGGTTGGATTGTCATCCCGTGGACCCAGTTGGCTCCTCAGAGTCTCCTGAGAATGGGGTCACTCTGTGTGATGGGGTCACTCTGTGTGGATGTTTGCTACACACCTCAGGAGAGATGCTGGATGGTGGCAGAGCCTAAAGGAGGAGCTGGGGGAGAGGCTGCTCAGGATCCAGAACTGTGTGTGGATTTTCTCAAACAGTACTTAGTGTGGATGAAGGACCCTGCTGCTCCTGGTGAGAGGTACAGATAGCCTTGGGAAGGTGACAGCAGAAAAACCTGTTTTCACTTGCTGTGCTCTCTCCTGAGCTCAGATGCTACCTTGTAGGACAAGAGCTGTTTGCTGAGGATTTCCTTTAGTCTGGGGTTGTATGGACAGCAAGATCTCTGTAAGAACATAATGCCCTGTATGGCAATAGTTGTAAGTAAAGGATCCAAAGTGATTTCTGACCTGCTCTGTGGTCTAGAGACAAGAGTCTCTGTGATAACTGCAGCAAAGGATGGCCTGTGTGGATCCCTTGATTTCTCTCTCTGTATTTCACTGTGTGTGCCCTTCTGCAGTGAGTGGTGAGCAGATGGGCTTGACTGGCATAGGCTGTCTTTCAACAGCTGCTTCTTCTGTGACACAAAATGAGGAGAGATCCATTTTCTTTTAGCAGCTGTGAGAGTGCCCCTTTGGTGGTGCTGACGAAAGTTCATCTGCAGCTGCATTTATGTAGGAAAGTTTCCACTGGTTTAATTCTTCTCCAAAGTCAGTCCCACTTTCTGTTTTTGCTGCATGATATCTCTATGCCACTGAGGAAAGCTGAGTGTCCTAATGTACCTCTCTAAGCTCTTGGGCCAGTCCAAGCCTCTTGCTTTGTTGCATGTGGCAATGTTAGAGCTGATGGAAATCCAAGTGGCTTGGCTGCTGTAGAGTTTTTGACTGGGATGGGGAAAATGAGGGAAAATTTTGTAAGAAGGGAAAATCCACTCCCTTTTGTCTCTTTCCCTACCAGCTTTATGAAATCTGTGTATTTTCAAATAATATTGCCTTCTATGATTCTTGCTTGTAAATGAAAAATAAACCCAAGAATTTCAAGTCCTTCTAGAGTAAGTAGATTTTCTGGTTTTCCTTGAAAAAGGTTTTGTGCACAGACTTTGGTATTTTAGCAGAACATTTAGTTTTCTATACCTAATTTGCTACTGCTTGTCTTCCTTATCACCATCCCAAGCTGCTCCTCCCACTCCAGATAAAACTTAAGAGGGGGCTGGAGTGCCAGAAGTATCAGACTGACATCTTAGTCACCTCAGAAAGTTCTGTTTTTCCAATGAGTAAGTTAGAGAATAAAGGAGCCGCACTGGAGGAGAAAAAAAATGGGTCTGTTTTGGAATGGAAAATACCTGTCAACTCTGTCAGCTCTTCTCTTCAGCCTCCAGAAATGCAAGCATTAATTCTGTCCCTGAATATCACCTGATGGTCTAACTCTGAAGACCCCATTTCTTTTAGAGCTTTGTTGCCTTCTTCTCATTGTCATTCATACTGTATAAATATATTCTGAATTATATGAAATGGTTACTTCCTGTAAGTGGGTTGAACTAGCCATTTGGTACATACTGCTCTAGCTATAAATAATCCATGTTTAAGACAGGCTAGATGGTCTCTGGAAAAATTTCCAGCACTTTGTTTCTGTTGTGGACATGAGAAAACACTATCAGGTTTTTCTTTATACAATGTAGTTCATAGGTTTTTCTTTTGAAAAAAAAAAAAAAAGAAAGCTTGTTTTTGATATCAGTTTCTTCTGCCCAAAACTTACTGACTGCTGCTATCTTACCTTGTTCATGAAAGATCAAGGACTTTTGCTACCTGCTATGACTGACTGATGGATGATCTGCTGAAGAAAAGTAAAAAGTGTGAAAGTTGGAAGTGAAAGTTATGTGAGGGTGATGTATATCTTTATCTAAAGAGGTCTCAAACATATAGTTGTTCCAGGGGAGTTTTGGATGGGATATTGGTCAGGCTTTGGAAGTGGTGGAATCACCATCCCTGGGAGCGTTTCAATAATATCTAGGTGTGGTACTTGGAGACATTGTTTAGTGGTGGAGTTGGTAGTGCTGAGTTAACAATTTGACTCGATGAACCTAAAGGTCTTTTACAGCTGTCATAATTCTATGATTTTATGAATGTTTTACATGCTGTACTGGTGTGTTTACAGCAACTTCTGAATAAGAGGCCATGTTTTGCCCCCTGCAGTAAAGTAGGAGTTTTTGTAACTGGGCCATTTGTTATAGCTGCAGAACAGATTTATCAGAATAACAGTTAAATCTGGGGGTGAACAAGAAACAGGAATAATGCAAATAGCCTTCTGTTATTGAAGCATATTGAAATGCTTCTATAATAACTTGGAGAACAGAAAAGCTGAAATACTCCATCAGCTTTTTTACTTAGGTTGAGCAATTAGATCAGAGAACTCAATGGCACCTTGTGTACAAGAGAAAATCTAGGAGCATCACTGTCTGAAGAGCCCAGCTGGAAAGTGACATGATGGCACATTTCCTCCTGCCAGTGATGTCTCCTTGTCATCAGAATTGTCATCATTACTGCTCTTCTTTCAGGCTGCTGTAACTTGGCTATTCATCAGATTTTGTCCTGGTTACTTACAAAATGTATCCACCGCAGCTTTAGGTGGTGGCTCGAAGAGTTGCTGCTCTTTCATGTTGAGAGCAATAATGTAGTGACATAAACAGCAATGGATCCTTCTAGGGTGATAGAAGCAGTGCAATTAGCCCATAAGTGTTTTTTATTGGTTTTATTTTCAATATTCACATAAATACCTTTTTCTTTAACATGTACCAAACTGAGTTGGGTGTTTCACACAAACTACCTAACTCAAAATTTCTTCTTGTATTTCTTGCTTCCAGTTGGGCCAGAAAAATAAAGCCTGTGTTATGCCTCTCTAATTTCAAAATTCTGGGAAGAATGTTCCTATCTATTTTTCTTTTCCCCCTGTGGGTTTGGTTTGTTGTGGCTGTATTTGTTTTTTGTTGCATCTTCAGCACTGGGAAAAGTATTCAAGTAGTGCTTCACTCTTTCTAGGACTTTTTCTATTACAAAAGATAGTCACTTTTGCTGGTTGTTGGTTTTGTTTTGTGTTTTTTTTTTTTTTTTTTTTTTTTTTTTTTTTTTTTTGGGGTTTTTTTTCTATTTGTTTAGGTTTTTTAGTCCTAAAGTTTTAGTCCTAAACTAAGATTTTCTCTCTTTCCCTCTCAGTGGAAAACTTTAATTGTGGGGAGGAAAAAAAAAAAATCAAGTGCCCTCTAGATATTTAAGGACCTTTATGTTGATTCTGGAAAAAATTATTTCATGATGCTGAAGATGCAAGATTTGGGATCCTTTGCCTCTTGTCTAGAACTGTTTGTGGAAAAACACCCTTCTTATTTGCTGGATTGGAAGGATTCTGAATTTGTAGTGTGGTTGCACTTGGATTCATTGGCACTGTTGTAAAAATGAGTTAGGTGGTGCCTAGAGTGTATTTAGGAGTTTAACTGTGTAATATTTTAACCTACAGTGAAGGTAGAGAAATAAGAAAAGTTGGACTGTTAGGTTTATACTGAGTACAGAACATGTTAAGTTTTAATGAGTTATCTGGAGCATAAAAGGGAACAAGCACAGAATCAAAAGAAAAAAGGGTTTTATCATTGTTGCAGAAAGCAAGAGCAATATTATGTTATTTTATCCTAAAGAAGGATGGCAGGATGTTGTTTTAATATTGTTTTAATATAAGGTGAAACAATGGAGTCCATGCTGGAAGATGCAGTAACGTTTGAATTTTTGTGATAAATGCTGATCTCAAAACATGGGAAAGATGAGCATGCATGGGCAAATGTGTGGAAAAATATAAGTGATCTTATACTTGCAAAGTAAAATCATGATGAAACTCCTGGCCTTGGGCTACATTCTGCTTACAGCACGTCATTAAGCATATTTTTATTTAAGATTTTTTTATTATTATTTTCTTTGTTGTTATGCAAGACATGTAGCAATTTATAATTAGCTACTCTTCATTATTATTTGGAAAAATAAAACGGGGGGGAAGAGAAGCTGTGGACTCAGAACTGATAAAACTTTTCTAACCAGCAATTCACTTACAGTAACTATTTCAAGAAGACCTCAGTTTTGCAGCAATGCTTCCTTCGCAGATTACTCTTCTCTGCCTGATATTTGTTTTTAGGGCATGGGTTGAACTCAATGATCTTGAAGGTCTTTTCCAGCCTAGTTACTCTGTGAATTCTGTGGATATTGACAGGTCAAGAGAAAGGACATAGTCAAGATACAACTTCAAGAATAAAAGAGTAGGGACATCTTGTCTATTTTTCTGTGATATCTCTTTAAGTGTAGCATTTGCTTCCCATTTAAGTAAAATAAACCAAACTGCAAATTTGCAAAATGCGCAGCAGTCTCTCTTGACAGAAAACTTGAGGGAGGTGATAAATGGGCAGATAAAAAAAAATGTTAGTTTTGGCTGCAATATTCTTGGTAATTACTTCAAAAAGAACATCCTGACTTTTGTTTCCCCCCTAATTCCTATCTCCTACCTGCTAATATGTATGTGACATCTGTCAGAATTCTGCCAATCAGCTGACATGGTTAGACATCACTCTGTCTCTGCTTGAGAAATGTCTTTTTTCCTCTGGCCCATGAAAGCCTGAAAAGAAAAGTCTGATGACAAAAAGATAAAATTTGGAAACTCATTAAAAGGCCATATAGAAAGAAAGAGATTCCTTTTTACACCATTTAAAGTTGTGATTTGATTCAGAAATACGAGTTCCTATTTAAGTTATTTTCTTTGATTTGGGTTTTTCTGTTTGGTTGTTGTTATATTTTTCCCCCTTGGTGTTTACTTGTTTTGTTTGTCTTTTAAAATAAATGCAGTACAGAAAGCCCCCAGTAATAATGATGAGTACTTAGTATTGTAATTCTGACAGTTTTAAAGGGAATGAACTACAGGTTTTAGACCTTATCTGTAATGGTGCCTTTTCTCCTAGATGGCCACATCTGATAAGGGTCTGACGTGAGCATCATAATGAAGTCTTGATTTGTCACATCTCTCGGACTTGTTCTAAAGTCTTGTTGGTCCATCTTTCTGAAGGAGTTTGCTCTGAAGCCAGGCCTGAAATCTTAAATAGCTGTGTTGTTTTGTATTTTTTTTATAAATTTTCCTTCTCCCCCTGCTAATGGACTGGTGAACCTTGATCTTTCCAGATTTTATTCTCTAGAATTTTGAGAAGCTTCTTTACCTCAAGCTCATTGCAAACATTGCGCATCTAGTGAACACAAAAAGCACTACTTGACCAATCGCAAATAAGCGATATAGTCCACTTGGTCATGGGTAAATATTTCACAGAAAGATCTGGGTGAATAAAGATATGAAAAGACCGTTGTTTGAATAGCTTCCAATGGGATATGAAGAGACATCGTGACCATTTCTATCACTGAAGAGACTGAACTGGCTCTGTTCAATCATTGGTTAAAGTCTGGTTTTGTTTGTGCCTTGATATTTGTTTTAGTTATGCTCTGTCTCTGTGAATATATATTTGGCATCCAGCAGAAAACAGTTTAAATTGTGTGCAGAGAGGTGCAGTCCAAGACTCCTGATGGAGCGCTTAAGGCTTGAAGAGATTTGTATTCTGAATAAGAAGATCCTCATTTCTGTGTATAAACTAATATCCTGGTACACTTGGCTACTGCATAGATTATCAGTGTTGGTTGGTGTGAGTTGTTTCTTTTTTTCTTTGCTTTCATGGGTCCAGTGGTAGAATAAAATATTTTGGTAGCTGAATGGATAACTATATTTAAACCAGCGAATACTTAGTAATGGAGTGTTTTAAAAAACAAAACACTAGCATTGCAGAACTTTCCCTTGACAATAATGGTAAAAATGCCACAACTCAGAAATAAAGCCCTTCCATTGATTAGAATAAATTGTAGTTAAGCAAACATTGTACTGTTTGATGCAAGAATAGAAATGTGGTAGTTCTTT
The DNA here is from genome assembly GCF_965231275.1 of Zosterops lateralis. Classification (NCBI taxonomy): domain Eukaryota; kingdom Metazoa; phylum Chordata; class Aves; order Passeriformes; family Zosteropidae; genus Zosterops; species Zosterops lateralis. The sequence goes on from NW_028154596.1 coordinate 78,987, forward strand.
GCTAACCCCAGTTGTAGCCATGGTAAGTAGCAGGTGGGGTGTAGTTGCCTGACAGTCTCAGTCTTGTCATGGTTCAGGAATGGTATTCCCCAATTAAGTGCTCCCACCACAACCAGCTGCTGCATGTTCCCCCCACTTTTGCCCTTGCCTTCCTCGCTTTGGGATGGAGAGCAGAATTGGAGGCCCAAAGGCAAAGATCATTGGTTGAGATATGAACAATTTACTGGAAACAGGAATGGGACAAGAAAATAAACAGTAACAGCAACAGTACTAATGACAGAGGGTGCAAGAAAAGAAACAATGGAAAATACAATCAATAATAGAAAATACTTGTGCCAGGGAAGGAACCACTTCTCCCTGGAAGAGAGTTTTTTCTGTGCCCTGGCAGTGATGTGAGGTGGTACAGAATAACCTGGCCATGCCCCCTCCTGCATACTGGAAAAAAATAACCCTGTCCTGGCTGGAACCAGGACACCTGCCCACAGAAAATATATAGTAATTAAATTGTTGCAGAAAACTGTGCAAGTCTTATGCCAGATTTAAGAGCAGCTGCTTTCTGTCTTTCTTTTTCTGTGGTGTTTTTGATGCAGACTGCAGAACCTGCTTTGGACCTTTTCCAGAAAGTTATTGAAATCAGTCTTCAGTAACTGTATTGGTTTTTGCTGTGCACCAAGGTCACTGAGCTGCATGAGCAGACAGCAGTGTTAAAAATAGGATTTGAGGATTTTAGAAGGTGTCTTTTTACAGCCTGAATAAGGCATATAAAAGCACGCCATCCATATAGTATTTACTACTTTTGTCCTGATTTTCTGCCTCTTCTTCCCTCCAGTTGTGGTCCTGCTGGTCACTTCTGATATCAGCAGTAGCTCTCCAACATTTATCATGTCAAAGCTCTGAAAAGAATAGAGGTATTGGCTGCCCCATCATTGCTGGCACTGATAATTAGAAATACAAGTTCATATCCTTTGGCCAGGGTGGTGTTGTGTACTTCTATTCAAAGCAGGTGGAAGTTTTTGATAAAGTTGCTTGGTATTTTCCTGGTGAATTATTGTTCTAAGCAGAAACAAAATCATTATGTCAAAAATTTAGTTCTTTTTGTCTAAAGCTTCAAGATAGTCATGTTTGAATGAAACTTTTTCAGCTTTTGAGTAAAGTAGAATTTTAAAAGGACATGCAGCTGCCAAGGTTGCTTTTACTATACCTATCACAGCATTCTTTCTTTAGTGTGAGGCCTGGATTCAAGCTTATCCCCTACCTACATTAGACCAGTCACCAGAATCAGGTGAGTGCTAAGACACCAAGCCATGATTTGCTTTGGGGTGGATCTCCTGTTTCTTCTCTTGAAGCATTTTGTTTCATGCTCACACTGATATAGACATTCAGTAATTCAGCCTTGGTGGAGGTGGGAGAGTTAGAATTAATTTTGTCATGGCAGTCTTTGCTTTCTGTTTAGGTTTGATCTTGGACGTCTGGAGCAATAGTGTCAAAATAGTTTTATGAATCTCAGGTACCTGTAGGAAAGGCAGTTTTTGCAGAGTTCTTTAGACTGTTTGAGATATGCCTTTAATTTACTTACATTAGAATACATAATGGAGAAGGACAATATTTTTAGAGAAAAGAACTTGCACCTAGGGTGAACGCCTTTAAAAAATGTAGTATCATAGTAAATACCTGGAGGAGGACTTGGGAGCTCGCAGCCTATGGAGAACATATGACCTACACTTCATTTTTATGACAGAATGTTAAATTTTTTTTCCTTGGTGTTTTTTTTTTTTTTTTTTTTTTTTTTTTTCTTTTTTCATACCACTACTGACTATTCTTAAAGTCAGAATAACTGGCCAAAGAAGCTTCAAAGCTGTAGTTCCTTCAGCAAGGGTAAAGACGTTGGGAAAAATGGGACAGGAAGGGCTTGTGAATATGATTGCCTGGTAAGAAATACTGGAGATGTAAAACCTGTGAGTGAAATAGAAATGAAGGCCAGCTTTGAGATGTGATCATGGCAGGCAGGAAGACAGTGATTAGCTGGAGATAGGTTGAAGGACAGAAAACAAAAGGACCCAGGAGCGTACCCCCTCTCCACTCTGCCAAGGCATCAGGGAAAAAGTAGATGAGAAAAGTAGTGTTTAGAGTTTAGAATACAGGATGATATGGTAATATAGTAGTTCTCATAGGCTGCATGCAAAGTTTGTAGGTTTTATATCTCACGCTGGTTGGTCACTGTAAATTAGAATATTCAACACAAAAAAAGATATCATGTATGGTAATAAGGTCCTCGTGCTCTCTTACCGCTCTGACTCCTGCACTCTTCTTACCCCTCTTAGCTTTTTTACCTCCCTTACCTCTCTCTCCCTCTCTCTTTGGGGCATCCCTTTAGCTGAGGCTAGTGGCTGAAGGCAAAGCCCTTGCAATAAAACCACGTGTTTCTAGAATATCTCAGGTCTGCAGAGTTCCTTGTCCCTGCCGTCCACGGATGCCCAACAACATGTAACCTTTATTGTAGGATTTTTGTGAACTCCATATGATTTTGTGTGGTCTGTTTTATTCCCAGAAACGACCCCTGCCTTCCTCACTGTATCTTTTCATAAGGGAAACTTTTCTGAATGTGCCTAACTGGCTGAATGCCTTCAGTGCTAACAGGCTTATTAACCACTAATCCAGCACAACAATTATGAGTGCAGCTGCTGCAGAAATGCACAGTGAAGAAGCACAAAAACTGTGCCTGAAGACAGAAGAATAAATAACAGTGTAGTGATAATTGCCTCCTGTAGGTACTGCAGCGTGGTAGTCATCAGAAGCCTATTCAGTCTGCCCTTCCCTCTCTCCGTGATGAGTTTTCTTCATCCCCCCACGCTAGCCTGCCTGCAACCTTTTAGAGAACTTCTCTGGATTATGGCTGAAATGCTTGGAGTAATTAGATAAAACACTGTTGTCAGTTTCTGTGAAGAGAAATAAATTTATTACTTTAGTTGAATTCAGGCCAAACTTTGCTTCTTCTATATATAAGTAGTTGGATGAAAAGATAAACACTTGGATAAAGTAATTTTGCTTTATCTACCTTCAGACAGAACAAAAGGTAACAAACCGAAATGACTAAGGAATCGGAAATCTGTCAGTCCAACACTGGCTCGTTTAATCAGGGTGAAATACCTCACCCTCTGCATAAACTGCTGAGCACTCGCTTCTTGTGTCTTACCTTGTCAGGCTGAGGAGCCCTCCCAGAGAAAGGTCACACTTTTAGCTGACGGTAGGTTGTTGCTGGCATGAGTCATGGCAGGATGAAATCCTAATGCATGTATCTTCCGATGTCAGCTGGAATTCTTTGTAGATGTGCAAGGAGTGGGAGATCAGCACTTCCAAATTAATCCAATGTGCCCTGTGGCATATTGGCCGCTTGGATTTGATGACACACCTTGTGTCTGAAGCCCAGGACCTGAGGGTTAGCGATGGCTTGCTACAATTCTGCTTTAAGAGTTGTATAAGAGTTAGACAACTGAATATATCTTGCAAGCAAAAACAAGAAATCAGAAATCAAAATTTTGAAATTGAGTGAATCATAGGAATTAGGGCAAGCTCAAGTGACTAAGCAAAGCTATTGAATTTGATGCTCCATCAAGATGTAAGAGTGTATTTGGTGTGATTGTGACTCAGCACTTGCTGGTGAGTCATTCCTCTTCACTGGGACATTAGTGCTGTTGGTTTTCTGGCTGAAAAAGAAAAGACGAGTGGGAAGAGATTTAAACCTACAGAGAAAGTTCGAACTTCATGAATACAAAGGGGGGAAGATGTACCCCCAGTTAGATTATTTTTCTTGAAAGACTTTATTTTTAACTTTTGAATATGTTATTTTTGGTGGAATGGGATTAATTTTCCCAGCATTACTTTTACTGGATGCTTTTCATATTTTATTTAGCAGAAAATTCATTTGTGAATACATAAAACCATCCAACTTTTAAGGGAGTGTAGTTTACTTTTCTATGGTTCTTTAACACAGATGAGTTTAAAATACTTCATACCAATAACTCAGTTGCAAGACAACACTAATAGAGCAGAATTGAAATCAATAAGTACAAACAGGAGAATAAAGGTCTGAGAATATACAAGTATTTACTGAACTATATATGTGTAGTAGAAACTGCAGAACAAAGTCTTGTCAGCAGTTACAGTGTTCTGAGAAGATGAGGACTTGAGGGGAAATGGGAGGTGAAAAGCAGTGAAATCCTGACCTGAACTCTGATAGTCTGTGTTCATCATATCACAAGTCAGTAATGGAATAAAAGTGTAAGAGTTCTATCACCTGTAGCCATACAGAGCAAGGGTGTCTGCCTTCAGCCACAGTGACGGCCAGGATGACAGTGTTAATCTTTTTGTGAAGTTTCAAATTTAGCAATTAATAGAGGTTGGTTTGTTTGTGGGAATGGTTGGGTGTATTGCTGAGTTAACCTGCTGTACAGATCTTGAGATCAGGAGACAAAATCCTTTCTCCTTTTCTGTTCTATTTGCCAAGTCTGGCAGAGACCATGGGGGAGCTGTAGTTTGTGTTGTAATGTACAGCATGGGCAGCTGCTTGGGAGCACCTGGGGATCCCAATTAATAAGTTCTTGGCACTCCTGCAGGACTAAGGCACTGGCAGTGCTATGGATTTTTTTTTTCTTCTTCCTGTGTCAAATTGAAGTTGTGTCTTTGGTCTTTTTATTGCAAGTCTCGGTATATTATGATCCATTCCTACCCATGTCTATGGTACTAGCAGTATGTATAGATTATAGAGAATTTCTAGATGCAGCATTAATTCAAAGAAGTTGCAAAATCTGGAGTGTTTTTCTAAATGCAGCTTTTTAAACCGTGTTTCGCAGGTGATGTGCTACAAAATACCCGCAGTGTCAGATCTCACTGTTCTTTTTCAATCAAAGGATATGATAAAATCACTTAATGTGGCAAAGACACTGTCATATGTGCTCATTATTTGTTTTGATCTCCAGACTCTGAGTTTGGTTTTCAAATGTAAGCACTTCCATGGGATTTGTGAATTTCTGATGGACATGTGGTTTGGTACACCAGGAACAAAAGCATGCCAGTGTCTCCACTGGAAACTTTGACTATCTGGCAATGTTACATTAAGGAACATAAAAGAAGATGATTAGTGACAGACAAGGTCTATGACATATGTCTGGAGGATTTAATAAATGAGGACAGTAATTTTTGAGGGATGTATCATTCTTTTCTTACACATACTCTTCCAGCACTATGGGGAATGATCTCTGGTATTTGATTTATGTTTGAAAGTAATAATATTTCTTATGCTTGTGCTTTTATTGCATATAGTTGGTACTTTTCCAGATTGTTAGGCAATTATATTTAAGTGGTGACTGAGCTAATGTGGAGCCTGGCTTAAAGTCCGAAGAAATGGATATATGGCAAAGCCCATAAGACCTGATTCAAAAAGATCTTTTACTTCAAAAAGCCCATAACTAGTTCTATGCAAATTATAGAGGAAGATATAAAGCAGGAAAGAAACAAAGAAAGGTCCCAAGTTAATACTTCCTTTTATCCTTATTTTGATACAGCACATGTGTCTGGTGATGTCTCTGGCATAAGAACATCTGTGTGCTGGTGTGAGGCCCTCTCTGCTACATCCTCACAACATGCTGCTGCCATGCTTTCGGATGACATCAAACAATGTAGTCCTGGAGGTCCTACTTCAAAGTGTTAGCTAAGGATTTAGAATTCAAGAGCTGTTGAAAGTAGCTTTCAGTTTCTGTACTTGCAGTGCAGAACAAGTGTCTAAGTAATGATTTAATGGGTTCCTTCATTTCTTTACCCCCTCAAAATTATAATAACAAGGCAGTTTATTTTCATACACTCTTGAGTATCTTGAGTATTTTTCAAAAAATGAACAGAGGGAACAGTTCTGATTCTCAGCAGTTTTTTGGGTTTGCAGGTTTTGTCCTTTTATTTTTTTTTTTTCATATTAGAACAAGACTGGAGTGTTTTGATGATACTACACGACAAAATTGCACAGAAGTTGCCCATTTTCAATTTTGAAAAGCCAAGATTTTAATTTCAGCTGCTTTAGCTAGAAACTTATCCCACTGTATCTTGGATATCTTCCAGGTGAAAACTTTAACCCGTTTCACTGGAAATGTTCTAATTAGTGCTTGTTCCAGCTTCAAAGTCTTTTAAAACCAGAACAAAGCAGCAAACTGCTAGCAAATCTGAGCCAACAAAGATAAAGTGAGCAAAGGATTAGACCCAAGGACCCTGAGAAGCAGGGCTGTAGTCAGAGCTTAGCCCAGATCTAGCTCAGCCTAGAAATCCTGTTGGTTTGAATAAGATATTTCTCAGTTCTTGTCAATTGCTTGTCTCTGAACACCCCAAAACCAAACCACTGTGGGATTATTTATTACTGGAAATTGCTCAATGTATTACTACTCTGTTTGGCTTCTTCACTTTTGATGTGTTTCTGTTGAGCTGAAGCCAATGTGAAAACACTTCAGCTGTGCTAGAAAACACATATGAGGCTGGTTTGTTTAATATGGTTTTATTCAGATTTTAAAGGGATGGAAGCTTTTTCACTATTAGATACAGAATATTAAGAAATGTGAATGAGACACTGAGTTTTCTGGATTTTTTTAAAAATTTTTTCTTCCAAAAGGGACCAGCCTCCAAAGTAACCTTTACAATATCTATTTGTCTCTGCTTGCAAAATGATGATTGTTCCTTAGTAAGGAGTCTCTGTTCCTGTTTGAGGGGCAGACATTACGAAAAAAAATGAAGCCATATTTAACCCCTTCACCTCATACTTTCAAGAAAAATCGCATAATTTTGTTAGTATGGGCTTTTAACTATTCTCCACATGAAAGACAAAGGAAGAGTAGGGGTGATATTTGATAAATGTGCAATTTGGGATTTTATGTCTGCACTCTCCTGGTTGGTTGACTTCATATCTCTGCTGCAGATTGTAGGACTATGATGGAAGATGTGAGATGTTATTTAGACTGCAGAAATTTCAGTTTGAAGTTTTCCCTGTCTAGGCAGGATTAGATATGCTGGAAGAGAATGGACTATTTTTAGGATATTTTTAAGGATGAAGACTCTTTTTCACTGGGAAAAGGCCATATAGGTGTTACTTCCCCCTTTCCACCATCCACCAGGTGAATTGGGGTCCAGTTATGCACTTCTGCATGTGCCTGAACTAGTGGTATTTGGGGATTCTAGGAATAACTGGGAGGTAAATAAAATACTGTGAATGAGTTTTCCTATGGCATTATGCATCTTTTCCTGGAGGAGATCTTGCAATTTTATGGTTTCTGTGGTGTTGTCTATTATATTACTGCAACAATAAATGGATGCAGCAGACAAGTGTCTATTACTTGTCTCTATTCCATATTTTAGGTGTTAGATCACTACTTCTCACCTCTGGGATGTGTTGAAAATATGGTAAAGGTGGAAGCTATTGCCATCAAGTGTAATACAGTTCGGTTATATAAAGGTCTTTGTAATTTTGTTTTCCTGTGTTCTTTGCTAGTAAAGAAACACTGAAAACCTGTTCTTTGCTCTTGAAATGTTAGTGTTTGTAGTTGCTCCTTTATAATCTATATGTTGCCAGACACTGTCACTTCTATTGTTATTCGTCACTACAGGAAAGATTCAAAAGATAAATTGAAGCCTTTTGTACACCTGATTTTTAACATGCTTCTGATTTAGAAGAGATACGTGTTTGTGTCAGCAGTTAAATCTCTGCATATAATCAAACATCCCTGCTTTTCATTGATTCTCACTCCCCTCCATCTCACACGGTGTGCAGTCAGCATAATGAATTGGGGTTTTTTGCATGGAAATAGAATCCACCCTATTGTTTGCATGCATTGGATTTAGCATACTACAATTCTGATAGAGAACAATAATGGGCAATGCTAGTCACAAGTATTTCTGTGGCTCTGATGGGAACCCATCAAATAGATTTTATTATTCTTTGTTTAGGCTTTGACACCTGAAGTATAGAGGAGGAAAACTGAGCCCCAATGGCAAAGACTGATCAAACCATTTGTTTTGCACAACTCTCTTTTCCAGTACCTCACTTCAATTTCAAAGAAACATTTCCTGTGCTGTCAGTTTTCCTCAATAATTGTTGTATGTTTGGTGATTAAATAGTTTCTGACCCACTTGTTTGCTTTGCACAAGGACTTTATAATAATACTACTTCTTTCTGTGAGAATTTGTAACTCTGACTACTGAAACACACGTATTGATTTTTCACTGGTGTTGGATTTGTTGTGGAATTGAGAGAAAATGGCTTACTTGCAGCTGTTGATGTGGAAGGCTTGGGATTTCAAAGCATTTGAAGGTTTGCCTTCAACTAATGATAGCTCAGTATTTGGCGCATTTTACTTAGTTATGAACATTCTGCTCTTCAGCCTGTTTGCTTGTGTTCTGATGGAAATCGGTTGCTCCCTCCTTACAGTCTGCCTATCAAAATTGCAAGAGTAGGCACTGGGGTTCAAGATCTTGCCTAGTTACTTGGGTGCCTTGTCAATTAAGAAAGCTGTTGCTTCTGTGCCGGAGGGATGTAGGGCAGAAGACTATTATCATGTGAGAAGCTTTGTTTCCAAATGCGTTGTGCTCTGATGGAGCAGGGTCCTCACTTATGTAAATGTTTAAACAGAATTATCACTGCCTGTGTATTTCTGGAATATTAAAGTGTTCTACTGTGAAAGCCTTGTCTATGCAGAAAAACATTCTTTGGTAGTCCTTCAAATTGTTTAGTATTACAGAAATTGTTCAGTAGTTCTTCATACTCTTCTAGTAAATATTGATCAATTAGTTATGAGCAGGAGAATTTGCAGTTTGCACCAAAATTGCAAGGTGATATTGGTACCCTCAATAGAAATACACAATTTTTCCTATGTAATATTTGCTTAAAAATAAAAATGCCAAAAGCTCAATATTTGAAAAACATTTTTTTTCTATATTTATATAGATAAAGAGGTCTACAGCTCCCTCACAGGGAAACAGAGGGGCAGGACTGATCTCTTCTCTGTGGTGACCAGAGATAGGACCTGAGGAAATGGCCTGAAGCTGTGTCAGGGCAGGTTTAGGAGGCTGGATATTAGAAAAAGGTTTTTTGCCCAGAAGTTGAATGGACGCTGGAACAGGCTCCTCAGGGAAGTGGTCACATCACCAAGCCTTACAGAACTCAAGAAGGGTTTGGACAATACTCACAAGCAGCACATGGTGTGATTTTTGGGAATGCACTAACTGTGCAGGGTTGGGAGCTGGACGTTGGTGATCCTTGTAGATCATCCTTCTAACAGAGAATATTCTATGACTATCAAATTAAATGTATTCCTTGTTCCAGATTATTTGCCAAGTTTTGAGATTTTGATGACTTTGCTTGGTTACCAAGCTGAACTTGAACGGAGAGATGACCTATTTTCACTGTGGAAGGTATGCAGGGTACTGCTCTTGCTGGATCACTTAAGCGGTGATTTGAATGCAGTGAGCGAAATGCACAGGAGGCAGGATAGATAATAGCTACAGAAAACATTCAGGAGTGATGTGGTGGGCTGACCCCAGCCCACAGCAAAACTCCTGCCCTAATCATCTCTCCCTCTCCTATCAAATATGTGTAATGATTTCTTGGGAAGACGAAAGCCATCATGAACATCCCCACATCCTATCCATTTCCCTGAGATTTTATTGCTAAGCATGGCATTGTATGGAATGGAATGTCTGCTTAGTAAGTGGAGGCAGCTTGTCCCAGCTATGTCTCCTAGCCTTTTGCCCACCCTTGAAGTGCTGACCTCTGAGTGTATGTGAGGTTGGAGAGAAAACCTTGGTTCTTGCCTTGGCAAGAACTGTTCAGCAATAGCCAAAATGTTCATGTGGTACAAACACTGTTTCACCTTCAAATCTAGGGAACAGCTTACACAGGCTGCTATGAAGAAAGTTACTTTTGCTCCAAGAAAACTCAGTAAAAATAAACAGGTTTTTGGAAACTTTGATTGCATGAATCTGTATTTGCATTTTAGCAGCATAAAAGATAACCATCAGAGATAAGTGAAGAAAAGGGAAAAAAATCTACTAGGCAACCTCCAGATTCCATGCTGACTTTAATTAGTATACTGCTGTCTGTAAATGACTGAAATTATACAGTAATGACTGAAATATTTCTTAGAATGCATAGATTTTTACATGACAGAAAGTGTTTGAACTTTAATTACAAGATTAAAAGATAGCTTGACAGGTTTCTCAGGAAAATATGTCCCTTGAGTTATTAATTTCTAATTATTAATAACTGTACTTCTGACAAAAAAAATATTACCCAAATTATGGTAGGATGCCATCTGGGATCTCAGTTCTGTGTAAGAAGTGCTCAGTGAGGCTTCTGCCAAAGTGGGAAAGTGAAGAAAGGCTTGAAGTACAGGCAGAAAAAAATCCTGACTCTGAGAAAGCTCTTCATTCCTGTTCTAGGAGCAGCTGGTTCTGTTTTGAAACAGTTGTAGAGTTAAACTTGGATGAAAAATACTGTACTTAATATCATATTTATTTATTTGGTATATTGTGGCTGGTCACAATTTTACGTGTTACTTGTAATAGTATATGTTCTGCCAGTGCTCAAGTGCCCAAATTTTTAGTCTCCAAGAAAAGCAGCGAAAGGTGGAAAGAACAAAAGAGATTCTGCACGTTCTCCTTGTATTTATCCTTTTTGCAGTAATTCGTTGCTAAAAACATAAAGCTTTGCTCAGAGATGAAAAGTGTTAATCAGTACATGAGTGAGGAACTTGCCATTTTGCACTTGCTGAAATGAGTGATCCTTTGCAGACTCTGCAGCACTCACAGTTGCTGCAATACCTCTTTATTTAATCCTGATCTCCTGCCCTTGTGAAAACAGTCCACAAATGTTTTTATTTAAATACACACTATTGTCACTCTGACTGAGGTTGGATGTTTATTTAGATATTTTTAAGCAGTTACAAACAACCCAAATATAAGATGCAGTCTTTCTCTGACGCTTGGGCAAAAAGATGGCTTTCTATTTATTTTGGTATTTCCTGTCTAGAAATCTTCCTTCTGACTGGTCCTTATGCAGTGATTTTCCTGAAGTTCTGTGTGACTCTGATAAAGACCTTTCCTTATCTGACTTTTTGTTAAGAATTTTTTTTTTTTTACAAATGGAAGCGTTCTGTTTACAGACAGATCTCTGCAGCACAGTGAGTATTTCTTATTCTGCAGTGATGCCTAGTTATCCAAAGGGCACAGGAAAGATGCAAATAGCTCTGAGTGTTTGGGAAATTAAGGTTATTTGCCCTTTGTTCCTGGTTAGCAGCTGATAAACCACCCTTTCTCCAGTTTGGGCTGTTGAAGCAGAGACTGCCTAGTATGTTCATGTTAAAAATTGGACCAAATATTTATATGCACATTTTGATAAACTCTTGACATCTTTTTGCATTGTCAATTCTCTACAGAGAGAAATAATGCAGTATTAATGAAACGGTGCAATTAGTAATGTGCCACTTTGCTTGGATACATCCTCCCTGTTTATGTATCAATCAATGTCAATGAAGGGAGAATTGACAGGGGGGTGAAGTGGTTGAATGGATTTTGGCTCAGCCATCTCTGCATGAGGTCCACACTAGTTCTTTTTAGGCTCTGGAATTTCATGGATATGGCTTAATAATTGTAAAGGAGCAGTAAAATATTTTTCTGTAATTTCTCTATAAGTAAGTTGTGCACTGAGCTGACATTTACTGCATACATATGTTCAGTGTGTATATGCACACACATATGTACAAAACGTGAATTGCATGTATATGATCTCTAAATGTGTAAATTTAATATGTGTTAAATACCAGCTCTTTCAGATTCAGGTAGTAGGATATAGGGTATTTAAGGTGTCCAAGTAATTCTGTGTAGTTTCCTAGGTAGGAAACTAAAACACATATAGTGAGTTTAATTTTGAATCTGTAGAGTACAATCTACTAACTCAAGACTAGAAAGTCTAATTTAATGTCGGTACTCCTATATTGATGTTTTGTGTAGACGTTCAGGATTTTGGAAAATAAGGTTTTGCAAAATATGTTAAAAACACATGAGAAGCAGTCACCCAGAAGTTAGAAGGAGCTGAAATACAGTCATAGATTTGGTGAAGTTTTACGAGTTGGCAAAAGCTATGTCTATTTTTGTTGAATCTCATGAATTAATTCGTGCTTTATCTCAGAGAGAAAATCTTTCCGGCAGTGACAGCACCTTTATCAAGTACCTCAGTGCTCCATAGGCATAATGTATCGGTAAGACACTAATGGATTTATCAGCGTTACTGTAATTGTTGTTTTGTTTCTTTATTTTTATAGAATTTGCTATGGTAACTCTCCTGCTGTCAGCAATGGCAGCCACTCTGTGATCATTGTAGACATCTGTAAAGAGATGCAACCCAGCGTGGTTCCTCTCTGAGTTCTTATTGAGATTTTGTCTTACTCTTATTCTCTTATTGAGATTTCCCCCAGTCTAAAAGGGTCTCTGTGACTGCACAGGTATTTCCTGCATTTCATGTGGGGAAATCTGATGCTTGACATGAAATAAACAACATGCTGTTCAGTGCTGAAAATGCAGATGGGTTCAACAATGCCTTGCAGTCCTTCCCTGTGCCAGAAATAGCAGAAGGCATTTAAATTTCCCTCAAATGGCTTTTTCTTGGCAGAGAATTAGATAGCACTAGAAGAACAGTGCAATACAGCATGGGGTTCCCAGGGCCAGCTGCAGCTCACCTCTGTGGGCCAGCTGAGCCTGGGTTGATGCAGACCGTGTTAAGTGTTAAGCTGACTGGCAGAAGGCTGTGGATCAAAATATCTTGGGTCGCAAAAGGATTGGATGAAATGCTGTAAGAACACGGGGTGAAATGCGATAATAGCCCACTGATTTTTTTTTTTTTTTTTTCACAGCTCCTAATTTTCTGTAGCGAGTGCCATGCTTGAAATGAGATTCCAGTGTCTGGTGCCTGTTGAACAAAGCAAATCCTCCACTCTCCAAGTGAGGCTGTTCAGTAACATTAATCTGTGTGTGGACAGTTTCAGTAAGAATTAATTTTTACGAAGTGTATGCTGTGTCTATTGAACCTCAGAAAAGGGATGTACTCTACATTTACAAAGAGAAAAAAATTGAACAAGCATTTAAGTAATTTTTTTTTTTTTTATTGTGGAGCAACTTTTTTTTTCCTGCATAGAAAAAGATCCTGTATTTCATCACTGTATAAATATTATGTTCTTTTTCACTCAAGCTGACTAAAACTTACAGCATAAATGATTTCAATAAAAGTGAAAGTTGGTTTTAAATGCAATTCTGTAAAACATATCCTGGGGTAAACCCAAACCCTTCTGTGTGCTATATCTGAATTACAAAACAGCAGGACCTAAGTTGAACTATTAAACAGCAGGATCAAAGTGAGAACCTTTTAAAGAAAAGCTAACATAGGTGATGTACAGTGGGGCAATCAACACTAATTCCCACTGAGACAGCACTAGACCGTGCCCCTGGAGTGGTGCAATTGGTAAGTGATTGTAAGGCTGCATGGAGAGAAAAAGAATATAAAAATGCTTGTAAGAGCATATTAATAAAGCACATATACTCTTGGAATTGTCACTATTTTCAAGCACTCAAAAGTAAGCATTCAAAACACCAGTTGGTAAAATCATCTTCTGCAACCTGGGCTCCTTGTTCCAAAGGAGCATAGGGCTTGCTGTGGTGTTGGTGCCCAGGTGCTGATGCTGCCTGCCTACCATTTATTGTGGTAGCATCTTTATGCTGGACTAGGTTTTATCTAAGCACTTCTGAAATGCCTCAGAGCAAAGAGGCTCAAAGAATGAGATGAGTGATAGATCTACAAGATAAAACACTGGATTGCTTCCAGGTAGTGGTTTTTTTTATTGTTTAAAAGGAGAGTGTTAATCAGTGTTTTGAATAGGAGTGCTTTATTTGGTAAGGAAAAAAGAGAGATGTTGTGTGAAAAATCTCAGCTTTGCTCTCTCCATGGTGGAAGGAAGCTGGGATGCATATACCTTCACTAAAGCTGGAACCCACTGCATAAAGTGTCAGGCATATTGGCAATACTCCATGTTCTAAACTTTTTCATAGGTTTAAATTTTTTTTCACTGTAGTGTAGTTAGAAAAGTTTTCAGAAGTTCTGTGAGTTGTCAGAAAGTTCAGGTTTTAAGGTGGTTTTCTTTCACATTAGCACAGAGCCAGTGCACAGCAAGTCTCTTCCCATAAACTGAAATCGGTGCACCCATGAATAAATCCCAACTCTGACAAGGATGCATTTCCTAGCATAGAGAGTGGACTTTATCAGGTCATTGGTACTTTTTCAGAATTCTTATCAAGAAAAATTGTACTTAATTATAGTGAAAATAAAACCGAATCCCTTTGCCTTGTTGACAATGACAGTGAATCCTACACAACCTTTTATCCTCTCAGTTTCTAGGATTGCATCAGTAGTGAAAAGAGATTGTCCTCTTTGCCCTGGTAAAATGTGAAGGAGTACATGACTTCACCAACTCTAGTCACCTCTGTTTTTTCTTTTCCAGACAGTGGGGCTTTTCTGCGTCAAAAATCAGGCTGATACTGTGCCACCCACTGTGCAGTCTCATTACAGCATCTGTATCACAGTCCTGCCTCACGCTGATGACATGGAGCTTCTGAGTCTCCCCATGAATGCTGAGGAGGTCAGGCTGGTTTTTATCCATCTTTCCCTCTTTCGTGTCTGACTAAAACATTTTGAGTTCAATGATCATAGGAGAAGGCTGCCTGTGGCAAGCTAGCCATGATCTCCCTTTGTGCTCAGAGGAGGGCAGTGGTTATATTGATGAGCAGGTCTCCTGGGGTGGTGCTCAGAGGTGGGAGGTTACAGTGCAAGCTCAGACACTACTTGTTTGTAATCCTTTCTGTGTGAGAGAGACCAGAAGCTGTCTTATGTAACTTATTTCTTACATTTAATCAAAATCTTTCTTTCATTTATGAAGCTGGATAGAGAGAAATGTGTAAAGATTTATATAAAGATTTAATATTTTAATAAAATTCTGTCATGCTTAGTTGAACCAGTGGAAGAATCACAAGGAAATAGCAGCCTAATTTGTTATAAGAGCTATATTTTCATCTGAGTTTTTTTAAAGAGTGTTACTATATAATTCTGGCTTTAGCAAGGTCTATACATCACCATGTTGTGCCTGTAAACAGGATATGAAGTGGTTGTGCTTCATTAGATGAAGACAGTAATTCACTGGGCACTCAGACCTGCACTGAGCTCTCTTTTGGGATGCAGCCTGGGTGCTGCTGATGTTCCAGTCAGGGGAAGCAGAAGGCGTTTGGTACACAGACAAGTGTATGCTGCCATGTGGCACGTGTGCAGTGCTCTTCCTAAAAAAAAAAAAAAAAAAAAAAAAAAAAGAAGAAAATTGAGCTGTTATATATGCTAATTTGTTTAAGTGTATGTGGCTTCTCTTCACATACTGCATTCTATGGTATTTTTAATTTTCATCACGATCTTTGTAAGCTACATGCTCAGCAGATGCTCCATCCTCCTGAAAAGTATAAACTTCAGTGGTTAATTAGCTGTTAAAGGTTTATTTCTGAGAACTTCTGTAATATGCTGGAGTCTTGCAAAATATATATACACTTTTTAAAAAAAAGAGAATCACTTCCCATTTAAAACCATTTTAACTTCTCAAGCTCTCTATTTTAGTGTAACTTTGCTTCAGGCTGGACATGGCTGATAGGGGATACAACTTTGGCTGGCAGGGGTCTGAACACTCAGTTTTTACTGAAGTAACCTTTCTAATCTGAGGCACCTTAAAAAAAATGATGTTCTCCTTATTTAATCCTGTTTCCAGGAGTTGTCTTCTTTCAACCTGCAATCTCTTCCCTTTGTGTTTCTTAGGGGAAGAAGAGGGAAGTGGCTTGTGGTTTTCTTTTTAGTGGGAGTACTAAATTGAGGGATACCATTCCTAAACCATCACAGGTGAGTGTAAAAAACCCACACAATGTTCCCTGTACTCTTATAACTTTAAAGTCTTATTTAATACACAGAAAAACCATGGACTAAGACTTCATAAAGATAGAATGGAGTCTTATGTTTTGACATAGAAGGATTTCTTTTCAAAATGAGAATGCTGTAGTACTTAATTTTAAAACTCTCCAGGCTAGTGAAATAGTTATTTTTGGAAATCAAAAGCACGCATTATAATTACCATATTTCTATGCTTAAAAGAGTTGAGATGCTTTTTTAACAGGTTTTTTTCCCCTGAATAAAAACCCACCAGGTATTTCTTCTGGCAGGACTGATTCTCCTTTTAGGAAGAACCTGAAATAATGACATAATGAAAAACACTCAGTGTGTATTTGTTTTGGTTCTTATATGTGTATACTATGCCTGTTGTGGAAGTTTTCATACCCTTTCCTAATCCAAAACTTAATTTTATTCTACATCCATCTCTCTTTTTTATTTTTGTTGCAAAATGTTTAACTTCTTTGTTGTTTGTTTTAGGGTGAATCACATGATGTGTTTTTAATGTTACTCCTATGCTGCATTCCTCAGTTAACTGAGCTCCTAGGTTGAGTTTACATGCCTGGCACATGATCTTTTCTATTTTAAGTCAAGAGGGAAAAAAATAGTGTTATTATCATCTTCTTTATTAAAGTTATAGACATTTCCTGTTTTGCATTAAAAAAAGTCCACAGTTTATTAACTTTTTGATTACATCAGTGTGAAAAACTTGAAAACAACTTTAAGTGGCGGGAGATGTTGCCATCTTGCCTCGGGTGTACCCTGTTACTCTTCTGTTCTTTATGTAACAGACATCAGCAGTGATTGTTTGGTGAGACTGTAAGCAAAGGTCACTGTGTGGGTCAGTAGCCATCATTTCATTGGATCTTACTCCCTGCTGTTAAACTGCAGTTCACGCATGGCATTTTTTTTTTTTTTTTTTTTAATGTGAATTTATGAATTTTTCTAAAAGAGAATGTGTAAATTTGCACACAACCTATAATTTCACCCTGTATAAATTATCAACCTTAGATTAAAGGTCTTCTCTTTATTTCTGTCAGATGTAGAGGATTAATGATAGCCATTCAAAAAATGTTATTGAGCAGAAATCTGCTGGTTTATATTGAACACTTGAATACCTTGCATCTTCAAATTTCAAGAATATTGCTAACTTTATTTAAATACCATTCATTATTAGTGTGTACAGGTTTTAACCTCTACCTGAAAAAAGGCCTTTCTCTTGAAAAGTCTCCAGAGCACGTTCTGAACAGTACACAAGTGTGACTAGACTCCCTTGAAGTCAAAAGCAATACTTTTAATTGACATAAATGGGACCAGATTGACAAATGTATGTACGAGGATTGTTTCTCCCACCAGTGAACTGAAAGCCCTTCAGGGGGTGAGGGCCAGTCTCTGTTTCAGCAATTTTCTGGCTGTATAACTTCATTGATTTCCACTGCACAGCCATGACATGTGAAATGGAGTGGACAATCAGGCCCTAGGGATGGTGGCTGCACAGTCAGCTCTGCCTCCTGCTTTGGGGCAAGAAGCATAAAAGGAACTCCGTGCTCTCTTCACAAACACCTCTGCAGGCTGGGCACCTCTGTCTCCTCTCCTCCTGTGTGCAAAGTATAGGCAGCTGGTATTCACTTCGAAAAGGGTTACAGGAGAGATTCTGGGGCAGAGAGATACCAGGGCACCTGGTACAGAAATCCAACAAAAATATGAGGCTGGGCTGGATCTAGTCAGTAGTATTAGCATTCCTGTGCTCAAGAAACCCATCTTGCTTCTGTAATTGGAAAAATCCAGTATCCTTTACTAAAACTTCACTCAGCTAGGAGTGTATCATCTCACAGAGGGTGTTCTGTGCATCCTACCTTATGTTCATAGATGCATCCCACCTTATGTTCATAGATGCATCCCATAAGTAATGATGAAAAAATGTCTTTACTAACGTAGCTTAGGAGGTACCAATCAAGTAAATTTGCAAATGTTTGTCTTTGTAACTAAGTTAAATCAGCATAAAATAATGTCTTTTGAAAACATTTTGTTCTAGAAAAGAGCCATCTATATTTTCACTGCCCATTTAATTTTCTACATGATGTATTTAATCAACATGCTCTATAATATAGGCAGAAAATTTTTGCCAAGAAAAAAATTAGTTTTACTGATGACAGCAACAAGGAATGATGGGTACATCCTCAATATATCTTGAAATACATGGTAGCTTGTAGCAGGAAATCATACTTGAAAAATTCAAATTCGCTTGAATAGCACAGTAGCATCACATGGGTTGAAGTCTATGTCATATCTTCTATAAAAAGATACTGAAATCCAGGAAAGATTTCTAGGTTGAAAGAGGAAGTCCCTTCTGCAGATGTATGCCAGAATGATTACTAACTGCAGTCTTCCTGGTTCTCCTCTTTGGCAAGAGGTGAAAGGGGGCTTATTGTTTATGGAGTTAGAATACACTTGTAGATCTAATCCAGCCATAGCTTGCTTAGGAATGACAAGCAAACAGCAGATCTGTGCCATGCTTGTCTGGCTGGCTGCAGCCATGGGAAGTTACCACTGTAAATAACTCTGTGTCACAGGCTGGGGTGCCTTTCCCTCTGGTATTAAAAACGCCTTAGGGCTGGTGGAGCAAGCAGAGATCAGCTGTGTGTGACAATGCTCTCTCCTTCCTCCTCCAGGGAGGAGGGCTGTCCCTGCTCCCATTGGGATGTGCTGGTGCCACGCAAGGCTTCCTTATGTGCTACAAACCCCCAGCCAGAGCAGCTGTCAGCCTGGTGGCAGTGCCAAAATGCCTCTGAAGGAACCGAGCTGGGGTGAGCATTTGTTCTGCAGCCTGTGCTGACAGATTTGAGTCACTGCTGTTAAGCTGCAACTGTTGTGGAACATTTTGTAACGGTGTAAATAACTTGTCATGTTTTGCAGCTGTAGGATGCACTTAGCAAGGTCTTGGGGTACCCTACAAGTAAGTTGAATGTTGGAAGGTGCAGTGTTGTTTCCAACTGTAAATACTCTCAGGGTTTGGAGACAAGTGATTTTTCTATAGGTATTCATTTAGTTCAGAATGAGACCTTTCCTTGTCCCTCCTATAAAGTATAGCCTTCCTAGAACATATTAATCTTCTGTTTAGAGATATATACTTTTCCCCCCGAATGGACTATTTATACCCATATGGAAAGTGAAGAAATGAGTTCATTTGCTCTCCGTGTGCTGTCGTGATAGCAGCAGGTGTGCTAATACACCTTTAACTTTTCCACATGTTAGTATTTCTCATCTCATGGCATCCCTGTGCTCCCACGGGTACTGGCTGAATAACAGGGGAAATTACTAAAAGGAAATCTTGATTTATAGCAGCTGGATGCAGCATCTCAAGCCAGCTCCTAAACATCCAAATCTTCATAAGTGGGAGAGAAAAATCTGTTTCCTGAGCTGAGGATGCTAAGGTGTTTCTGCTTGTTTGCACATTTAGTTCTGTGAAAGAAGACAAATGGAGAGGCCTGGAAATTAAAAGGAGTGTGAAGGAAGTCTGAGCTGATTCAGCATGTACTGGGTTCAGCTGAGAGTGGAAACTTTGGCTGATTTTCTTCATGGCAGTCCACACAGTGCTGTATTTTAGGCTGGTGACCAAACCAATGTTGGTAACAAATCACTGTTTTTGCTATTGATGAACAGTCCTTGCACAGCATCAAGGCTTTCTCTCTTTCTCACTTTGCCACCTCAGTGAGAACTCTGGGCGTGGGCAAGATGCTAGGAGGGGATGGAGCTGGGACAGCTGACCCCAGCTGACCAAATGGATGTCTCATGGCATATGATGTTATGCTTAGCAATAAAATGTGTGAGTTTGGGTGAGGGGTGTAGGAAGAGGGGGAGAGTTTTTTCCAGGATAGCTGTTTCTGGGGCATCACTCTGGCTGGGCATGAATCCACTAGTGAGAAGTTGCTTTTCTTCCTTTCTTTTTCATCACTTATTCAACTGTCTGTATCTTGACCCTTTATGTACTTTTTGCCCTTCCAATTCTCTCCCCCTTTTCTCTTGGGGGTTAAGTGATTTACCTGGCAGCTGTGGTCAACCTACCACAAGCACTGTGATTTGAGAATGAGACTATTGAGGGCTCTTTTACATTTAGTGGTCAGTATCACTTTATGAATCCTTCATTTTTCTTTCTTGTAACTGTATTATTAGCTGTAGTATTACACACTCAGCTTATATTTTTGACTGTTAAGATCAAGCTTAGTTAGCTCTTGACCTCATACAGACCTAAGTAAGATCTAGTATATGTTGACAGCACACTGCTGTCATATGCTTGCTCATTTGAATGAGATTCTGCAGAAAATCTGGGTGAAGAGGTTGAGGTATTTTCCCAAGAGGACACCTTTATCCCCAGGGGGAGAGGGTTACAGTCATGCCATGAATCAGTTCTGTTTCTGGTCCAGTAAATGACAAATCATGGTTTGCTCAGTGGTGTGGCTTTAGCAGGAAGGTGAATTATGTCACACTAGACACTCTGTGTATGCCAGGGATGTACTTTCAGCAGGGAAATTTGTATATTTCAGCCTCCTCAGGCTGAAGAGACAACATTGTTCAGTGCTTTCCCAAAAAAGTGATTTAGCCACTGGGCTATTGGATAAAAGAAGTACTCCAGCCCCTGGGAAACAGAAGCATTTGTGTCTGAAAAGTTTTAAAATGCTTAATTCTTGAAGTGTGCATGAAACATCCATTGTGCATGCCTCTCAGATTAAATCCTTCTAGAAAGAAGGAAATGTGAAGAGCATTTAGTCCTGCATGACCACTGGAATGGTGTTGCTCCAAAGTCCAGCCCATATTCCTGTTTCTCAGCTGACAAGGATTAAGCCCAGGATGATATGTATTAATTTACATGGCAACAAAATTTACAGAGTTCTTCTAATAGATTTCTGTAAAGTGTGGGATTAATTCACCTAATGAGTTACTATTACTTGATTCACCTATTTGTTAGAAACTTATTACAGAAGTAAGGATCCAGCTCCCCAGTTCCAGACCACTGGCTTAGGAAATTGGACAGAACATAACCAGTAAGGTCAAGGATGTTGGTTTATATATGAGGGTGAAAAATGAAAGAATAAACTGGTGGAGAGAGCTTTGTGCAAAAAATTTGTCTTAAATTGAACTAGAAAATGGGAAACACCTGTCAACCTTTCACAGACACATACTTGTGTTTTTTGCTTGTAGTTCTCTAGCTGGGGAAATGTGAACCGGTCCTTATTTTGTCTTGCATTTTTGTAACCAAATGAATGTTTATGTCCTTATATTTTTAAAAGGAAGGTATTTTTAAACATGTCAGGTTATTTTATTGAAAAATGTACATCTCAAATTGTGATTTTTAAATTTCCATTTTCATGAAATTTGGCTGTAGTGGAATAGTTTTCTATTTGGCATAAATAATTTTGGGAACAGGCTTGCTTCCTGGACTCTTTGCAATAATAAGGGTTTGAAATTCTGTTTTTGTCTAGAAGAAATGACTGCTGTTAGTGATGTTGTTCTTTAAGTCAATACTCTTTCCCCCACCATCAGTAGATAATTTATTTATTAGCAAATAAATCTGTTTGCTGCTTCCTTCACACAGCTGTTAAAAAAAAAAAAAAAAAAGCGCCAATTTTTGTTATATCTTTTTCAGCTTACCGAATTGGTATCTTGTGTGTCTCATAACTTCAATGTACAAGGTACAATTCTACTGTAGTCCTTGTAACCAAGTATATCATAATTGAATATTGTGTCATATATTTAAATTTATTGCAGAAAAAGAAAACTCTCAACAAACTTCCACATGCAAAGATAAATATGTATATGTACAATTAGCCAGTGCTCCTGTTTGTGCTTGTGTGTGGAAACCTAGGCATATTTTATATTGCTAGTTTTTAAAATGGCTTTTGTATGTGATTCAGACAAGGCAATTTTGCATATTAGATAGCTTTTAACTTTGCTTACTAAATAATTTGTTCTTGCTTCCGTAAGCATGCTCAAATGCGTTTTTTTGTATTGCTGTCACCAGGGATAAATGTACATGTATGGAAGAGAAGGAACATTTGTTCTCAAGATTGCATTTGCTAGGAGTGAGCTGGATGTATTCAATTTTATCTTTGTGTTGATGGTGGCTAAAAATGTGAGGTATGTTTCTTCACTGACAAGTTTAAGAGAAACAAAAGGAGATTCAAATATCCATGGTGAATTTTCCTTTGAGTCTCTGATGATAAACATCAAATAATGGTTACTAAACTGGTTATTCCATACCATTGCCAACAACTGGCAAAGTTGGCTTGTTTTTGATGGCAGTTTGGGTTGCAATGATCTTACCCTTTCCCCCTGCCCTCAAACCCTCCTTTTTGGCTTAAGTTTTTGATTTTGTTTTTTTTTTCTCCAGTGTTTCCTCTATCCCATTGCCATTTCAGGAACTTAAAATAAGCCAAAATATTTACTTTTGTCTTTAATTACCATTAACTATAACTAATAATAACTAATAATAACTAATTACCAGTAGTTACACATGTCTTTGAAATGTGTAACTAATGGTAATTAATACATAATTTTCTCAATTAGAAATCTTGCTAGCCTGTTTATGTGATAACTGGGAAATACTGATGAATGAAAAATTTAAAAGTTCATAGAAATAGTTGCTTTTTCCTAATACTGAATAGGAATTCTATTATGCAAAAGAGCATGTTCTTCCATTCCTAAATGCTTTTACAGATTATACAGTGCTTCTTCTTTACCTTTCACAACTTCACTACCTTTTGAAACAGGCTTTAAAGAATTGTATTTCTGTTTCCTCAATAAAACAGGAATTATCATATTAGTGACAGAAACGGGTGTCAGCGTTTTAACCAGTTATCACACCAAACAAGTTATCTGAATTCTTGAAGACGCTTTTGTATACCTATTTTATTTTGACCAATGTAAAAATGAAGAAGACTTAATGGGTGAAAGAGGGTCATTCCAAGTTCATAATGGGCCAGGCAGGGATTAGTCTGTTCATACCTAATAAAAATAGTCTTTTTGTTTTAGAAAAAATATTTAGGAATCTGGATATGAATGCAAATGCACATGGATTGTTGAACCAGATGCTTTCTCTGCAGCACATTGGTCTCCTTCATGTGGAAGCCCTGGATGACAAAAGGAGGGATAAATGTTTTAAGAGCAATGGCTGAAAGACTTGGAACCAAGCTGATGGAGCAAAAAGCAAAATTTGTCTTCAGCTCTCCCAAGGAGACTGGAAGAGAAGTGGTGATGGAAGATACAGTTGATGTATCTAGGGAAGAGGAGGAGATGCAGTGAAAGGATTGGCAAAAGGCCTGAAACATTACTGCATTGCTCAAGATGCAGTGACATATTTAAGATGCGTTTCTAGCAAAAAGAAAAATGAAAAACTGTAGGCCACTCATCTAAATGTGGAAAGGAAACAGTCTAGAAAAGAAAGAAGAAATTCAGATGGGACTCTGCAAGGTTTGGACAAGCTTTGGATGCAAGGCATAACTGATGGAAGCTGCTAATGGCAATGGTGGCGTGAGGATGGCTTGCAAAAAATTATGGGCAAGTGGCTGAGGTGAGTTGCATCAACAGATCAATTCTGCTGAAGTCAGACCTTGCTATCTCTAGAACACTTTTGTGTCAAACTTTGAATGGTGGTTACTGGGGTGAAGGGAAAGCAATGAGCTGGATGAACATTTGCTTCTCCAGAGGGAAAGACTCTGAAATGTTATGGGTTTAGTTATATTCTAGGAATTAATTCTTGTTATTCTGTTCACTTGCCTTGTTTACTCTTTTTTTCATTAAAAATGGAAATATTTGACTGTTTTACCTAAAGTTGAAGATGGGCAGAAGTGATTGCTGTGAGTGCAATTAGCATAATTTCCCCAGTTCTCTGCATAGGTCTTCAAGCAAGCATTTACCTAGGATGTCCCTTAAATTTGAATGCAGCTGTGTTCTTGTCAGCTGAATCATGGCAGGAAGGGTTCATTGAAAAGTGATCTGGATGTTTGATTGGCTGAAGGAGTGACATATTGATTCCCAGAGATAGCAAGTATAAATAATGCATATAAATGCACCAAATCCAATGCTAAATTGGGGCTCTGTTTCTGCTTTTGATGTTGAAGGAAGGAGAGGCAATCTGGATTTCAAAGGCATGCATATTTCCATGCACATTTCTAAATACAAGATTAGCTGGGACTCTTACATGTTAATATTCTGTTTTAGGGAAAGGTATCAGTAGTTAAACATGGAATGAAAGACTATTTCCTTTTTTTCTTTTATTAGTCTTGGCAAATATATTCATAAGCCTTTCTGCCTAGAGACAACAGACTGAGACACTCTTTCAAAAGCAGGTATCTAAAGAACCACGTGCTCCCAGTATCTACAGCCCTTACCCTCATATGCAAGCAAATACTGCCCGTGGTAACAAAGCTGTCATGCTAGCTCACAATTTAGGAGATGTTTTATGCATTGCTGCACTCAGAGAAGCCCCTTTCAGTAGAGTGGATTATAAAACCAGTTGCTGAGGAACATTGCTTGTGACACGTTTTAGGTGATGGCATTTTGACTGTTGTTTTAACATACATAACTTTGCCTTTAGCGATGAGTAACTGTTCTAGTTCTGCTGTCATCTCAGTTTTATTAAGCCTTAACCCAAAGAGCCAGAGGGATGGAGCTTTTTTATTTATGTTTTTCTGTTTATGTTTATTATCGCCCTCTGGTTATTGGCTAAGTGGATTTAAATCTGTCATGTTTAAGGTTTTACCTTTAAATTTGTTTTTTTACCTTTTTAATCCTGAAGTATTACTCATGTAGCTCTTACTATTGTTTGGTCTTGAGGAACTCTACTCATTTTTTTTTAGAAAGGCTTTAGAAATTCTTGAAATTTGGCTGACAAAAGTAGTATTTCTCAGAAAGACTGCTGAAGTTGTCAGTTTGGTTCTCTTAAGGTTGTGAATCATTTAGCAGCAGTGTCTACAGATCTGTCAAATCTCATGCTTTATACATAGCATTCATTCATTTGGTCCCTGTCTATGGCTCATGTATTTTCAACAGTTCTACAGCTTCTCTTCTACTCTTTGAGCACTGATAATAAGGCAATTGCTGACCATACAGAGTGTCAGAGGAAAATTTGGATTCTGCAGAAGCAACGACAAAAATATTGCCTTCCTTCAAGCTGATGGTGCCACCTATAGTGGGGAAAAGTGATTGTCTTTCTCTTATTGTTTGACTAATCTTCCCTAGGGCTGGTGGAGTTATTACTTTTTTCACAACAGAGAGGATCACACGCAAGGTACAGACAGACAAATGCATATACATGTAGCCCAAGACTACTCTTGAGCATCACTGAACTGACTTTATGACAGACTTTCTTTCCACCCTGTCTGTTCTCTCACCGTGTTGTGCCTTGTTACTTGGAACCTCAGGAACCTTAGCAATTAGTGCAACCTATACCTGTGCTCCTCTCTGAAGGCTTTCTGGGTAGAGATTTACATGGCTGTCTTCACTCTCTCTAACTCTACTCAGCTGGAGAGTTGCTTGGCACAAATGGTTCAGTTCTCTGCCACTGTTATTTTGAGATAAAGTGTAATATGTTGCTCTGTGTATATGGTGCTTTGTAGCCAGAAAAATATCATCCCATTCCTAATTCCCTAAGATGGCATGTTGTTCTTTGGGATTTCTTGGCTGGAAATAAGTACACATTCATATATTTACAGTTAACAGTGATACTGTTGTGTCTCAGATACATGAGATGTGTTGAACACACATAATATGTGGACTAGAAATATCCTAGTGGAAAGACAAAATACACCCAAGAAATTCCAAATATGTGTCAAACTCTTCTGAAGTGTGACAGAAAGCTTTAAGAATGCTGAATAAATCAGTAAGAAATAGGGGACAAAGGCAACTCAGTCCATAACTTGCATTTTTTATTGGGTAGGTAGAAGAGGAATAAATAATCGTATCAGTTTTGGATGAACAGGACAGGAATTAACAGAACATTAACTAAGTTAAGAGAATGTTAAATAACTTAACTCTGTCTGTTGATACTACAGAAAATTTAAGGTGAGTGTTGGAGTGTTATTATGTGTTAGGGTTTGGGCTTGGTTGTTTCCTTTTTGGAGAAGAGAGGATTTGTCTTTAGTGGTTTTAATTTCATTTTCCCAGATCAATAGCTGGAATTCAGGATTTGGTGCAGTGAGTCAAGGCTAAAATACAGGTTATCTTGAGACATCTTAGAGCACTAATATAATTTCTGTTGCTTTTTCATGGCTAATGACATCTTTATTCTTTCTGCAACACATTCTTTGAGCTACCTCCTTGCTTTCCTGAGTAGCTCATTATCAGGTGGCATGCAAAAGTAAGAAGCTGTGTAAAAAGGAGTCAGAATGACATTTTGAATAATTTGGGTCATTGCTGGATGGAAAGGTATCTGATGTTTTACATCTGAGTCATTGATATAGTAGAGTTTGTCAGGTGTTTTTTTAATCTTATAGTAGTGTTTTTTAACTGTTATCTGGATTAATATTGCATGCAACAAAAGTTGTCATGGTATCAGAATTCCATCATCATGTTAACAAATCAACATAATGAGATTTGGTTTTTGTTCTTAAAACTTCGAATTTGGTCACAGTTGTGATACAACTTTCCCAAACATTAAAACATTATTCAACTCCATCATTTACCAACAGTCCTGGCTCACTGCTGAGGTTCCAGGTGACTGGAAGCTGCCAATGTGACACCCATTCACAAGAAGGGTGGCAAGGAGGATCCCAGTAATTATAGCCCAGTCAGGCTGACCTCAGTACCTGGTAAAGGTAATGGAGCAGTTTATATTGAGTGTCATCACACAGCACCTACAGGATGGCCAGGGTGTCAGAGCCAGCCAGCACGGGTTTAGGAGGGGTGGGTCGTGTTTGACCAGCCTGGTCTCCTTTGATGACCAGGTGACCTGCCTGGTGGATGCAGGAAGGGCTCTGGATGTCTGTCTGGACTTCAGCAAGGCCTTTGGCACTGTCTCCCACAGCACACTCCTGGATAAGCTGGCAGCCCGGGGCTTGGACAGGAGCCCTCTTTGCTGGGTTAGGAACTGGCTGCATGGCCAGGCCCAGAGAGTGGTGGGGAATGGTGCTGCATCCAGCTGGGGACAGTCACCAGGGGTGTTCCTCAGGGGTCTGTGCTGGGGCCAGCTCTGTTCAGTATTTGTATTGACAACATGGATGAGGGTATTGAGTCTTTCATTAGTAAATTTGCAGATGACACTAAGCTGGGAACATTTGTTGATCTGTTGGCAGGTGGGAGGGCTCTGCAGAGAGACCTGGAATGGTTGGATGGGTGGGCAGAGTGCAACAAGATGGAGTTTAATGAGTCCAAGTGCCAAGTCCTGCACTTTGGCCACAATAACCCCTGCAGTGCTCTAGGCTGGGGATGGTGTGGCTGGACAGTGCCCAGGCAGAAAGGGACCTGGGGGTTCTGCTCAGCAGCGGCTGAACATGAGCCTGCAGTGTGCCCAGGTGGCCAAGAGGGCCAATGGCCCCTGGGCTGGATCAGGAATGGTGTGGCCAGCAGGAGCAGGGAGCTCATTCTTCCCCTGGACTCAGCACTGGTGAGGCCACACCTTGAGTGCTGTGTCCAGTTCTGGCCCCTCAGTTTAGGAAGGACCTTGAGACGCTTGAACGTGTCCAGAGGAGGCAACGAGGCTGGTGAGGGGCTTGGAAAACAAGCCAGAGGAAGAACGACTGAGGGAGCTGGGGGTGTTTAGCCTGGAGAAAAGGAGACTCAGAGGTGACCTTATCATTCTCTATAACTTCCTGAAGGGAGGTTGGAGACAGCTGGGGGTTGGTCTCTTTGTCCAGGCAGCAACCGACAGAAGGACAGGACACAGTCTTCAGCTGTGACAAGGGAAATATAGGTTGGATAGTAGGAAGAAGTTTTTCACGGAAAGAGTGATTAAATACTGGAATAGTCTGCCTGGGGAGGTGGTGGAGTCACCATCCCTGGATGTGTTTAAGAAGAGACTGGATGTGGCACTCAATGCCCTGATCCAGTTGAGGTGTCAGGGCTGGGTTGGACTCAATGATCTTGAAGGTCTCTTCCAACCTACACATTCTGTGATTCTGTGATGGGACCCTGACTGGGGTTACTGGGAGCCACCAGAGCCATACTGAGAATCAACTGGGAATACACTGGGAGCAACTGGGAATGACAGGATGCATACTGGTGACAACTGGGAGGTTCTGGCAGGGACTGGGATAAAACTGGGGGCAACTGAACCATGCTGAGGGAACTGGGAGTGCCTGGCAATGACTACAAGGGAAACTGGGATATACTGAGAGTGCCTGAGACCATGCAGGTTGAGACTGGGATCACACTGGGAGCCACTGGGAATGTGCTGGTGGGAACTGGGAGCAATTGTGAGTGACTGGGGCCCTGCTGGGAGAGACTGGCATCATACTGGGAGTGATGGGGGTTTTCTAGGGGTAACTGGGAGAACTGGGAACACAGCAGACGAAAGAAGGAGGAACTGGGAGCAACTGGGACCCTGCTGGGGGCAAATTGTACCATACTGGGGAATAATTGGGAATGATTTGGCTCATACTGGGAGTGCCAAGGAAACTGGAACCACACGGGGGTGTGTGGTTACTAACAAACCTCCTTCCCCCCAAAAAACAACAACCCAACCCAAACAAACAAACAAAAAAACCCCAAAAACCCCCAAAACAAAAGAAAACAAAACAAAACCAAAACCAACAAAAAACAAACAAACAAAACCACCTCCCGGGGACCCCCCCATGTCCCCCCGAGGGCCATCTGCGCCTCGCCTTTGGAGCCCTGCCAGCTCCAAACATCCCCGCAAAAACCCCAAGCCCAGGGAGCCCAAACCCGGGATATTTGGGGCGAGCTCCCCCTCCCCGGGCACCTGCGGGATGGGGCCGATGGTCCCGGGGCTGCTGCGGCTTCAGGGAGCGCTGGAGCCGCCCGCTCCCTCCTCTGCTCTTCTTCCTCCCGCTTCCCGCGGCCGCTCCGCCTCTTCCTCCCTCCCTCCTCCTCCTGCCCCGTTCCCGAACCCCTCGCAGCCCGCGGGACGAGCGGGGATGGAGCCGGGAAAGGTCGGAAGGCAGAGAGGGCCCAGGGGGATGCCAGGACTGGCAGTGACTGGGCTGTGCTGGGAGCACCTCATCACCCCCGTCAGGTGACATTTTATAGGGGACCCCCATTCCAAGCCCCTCTGGGGGATGTTTTGCCCCCCGCCCCCCCGGGGTGGATTTTTGGGATTCTCTCTGCCATGGCCGCTTGAAGAGGTGCCTGTTTTGGGTTCCCAGGAAAACTCCCGTTCAAAGGGCAACACCACTCCCGGTGATTCCGGCAGCGGAGCCCCGGGGGGGGCTGGGGGTCCCAGGGGGGATTTGGGGGTCCCGGGAGGGTTTGGGGGTCCCAGGGGGGATTTGGGGGTCCCAGGGGGGATTTGGGGGTCCCGGGAGGGTTTGGGGGTCCCAGGGGGGATTTGGGGGTCCCAGGGGGGATTTGGGGGTCCCGGGAGGGTTTGGGGGTCCCAGGGGGGATTTGGGGGTCCCGGGAGGGTTTGGGGGTCCCGGGAGGGTTTGGGGGTCCCTGGGCGGGGCCGGTGACAGAGCTGGGACCCCGAGCCGGGTCTGAACCTTCTCACTGTGCCCGGGCAGCGTCAGCGTGTTCAGGGAGATCCTGGGGCCCGGGGGGTCACCCCAAATCCCAGGGGAGCCCAAATGGCCAGGGAGCCCCTGCAGTGCCCCCAGCGCTGGATCTGCTGCAGGCAGGGGGGCACCAGCACTCGGCCCCCACCCCCCACCATCACAGGGGGGCAGAAACGGGGGAGGGGCACGGACAGGTCGGGGGGACCCCCAAAGTCCTGGGGGAGGGGACACGGGGGGACTCCCAGGAATCCCCGTGGGGGGATGAGGGGGGACCCAGGAGGAGTTTGGGGGGGCCGGGGGGGTCATGGGGGGACCCCCAGGAGTCTTGTGGGGGGTGGGGAGGGCAAAGAACAGGGCGACCCCCAGGATGGGTTTGGGGGGGATCTGGACTGGAGCTTCCCTGGCAGTGGGATGGGGATGGGATCTGCCCATGGAATTCCCATGAGAATGGGATGGCAGTGAGATCCAGCTACAGAATTCCCATGGGAATGGGACAGCAGTGGGGTCCATCCTTGGAGGCCCCACGGGAATTCCCATGTTCCCAAATTTTTCCCTCCCAAATCCCACATTTCCCAATCCCACATTCCCACGGGAATTCTGCCCTCCCCCTCTTTATGCTCCAGTGCCTCCCGCCCATATCTGACACATTTCCGGAGCCATTCCAGGCAGGAGTGCCTCAGGGCATTTGTCACTTCCTCAGCCTGGATCTCCTCCTGTTCCCGGCGCCTCTTGGTGACCTGGGCAGCGCCGTGGGCACCAGGAATCTCGAGGGGAATGCCAGGAGTGGGAGTGACTGGGTGTCAGAGTCTGTCCGAGGATGTGTTATGCCTCACAACTGTCTCCGATGGTTGAAGACCAAGACCCCCGGAGAGACTGGGGAGAGCCCCTGGCCTGGCTGAGGTGGGGCGCCTGCCGAGGACTGATACGCATCTCCACGAGAATGGAATGCAAGAACAATAGCAGCTCGTTACAGTGGACTGAGCTGACTATACTGACCGTGCTAGAAGGGTACAGCTTGCCGCTTGTTCCTGAGCACCCAACTTTGACGCAGGTGCCTGCACTGGCCCAGTGCCCTCTTTGGCTCCATTCCACTCGCCTTGGTCCTTTTCCTGACCAGCCTATAAAGACTCTGCAGATCCCGTGCACCCTTTGTGTACACCCCACTGGAGAAGATCGCGTCTATGGGCATCTCTACGTCTTGAGGACCTCCGACTCTCCACGTGGTAGCTATAATCCCCCTTCCCCTCTTTCTCTATCTTTCTCACTATTCTCTATTTTCTCTCCCTACTATCGCATTGTGGGCACTAAATAAAAGTGCATTTTTTGTTTAAGCAAACTGGTTTGTCCCCTGTTGTGTCTTTTGCGCTTTGAGATCTCCAAAACGAACCATCAGGTTCCCCGCATACGTTTGCGGACCCTGACATTTAAATTGGCGTCACGGACAGGATCTTGATAGACTGTGGAGTTGCGGGTTTTATATAGTTTGTAGAAGGGGAAGGACCCTCGTCTCAGCCGCACCTAGCACGCCACTTCGGTGAGCGCTGTTAGAAAGCAAGGGGGGCGAGGGAAAATTCCCGCTAACTGTATACACCCAGGCGAATAAGCACTCCCTGTCATCAGGATATTTCAGAAACGATCTCACTGTGCAAAAGATGGGACTCTGTGTTTTAAGCTGCTTGGTGTAGTTGAGGAGACAACAGGCGTTTTTTGTGAAGAAGTGCCTCCCAAGCAGCTGGGTCTCCTCTCCCATTCCAGGGAAGCGAAGGGAAACACAGTATTAGCTGTGCCATTGTTTGTAACTTTAAGAATACCTCCCTGAGAGTGGTTTTTGTCCCTTCACAAAAAATGAGTGAAAATTCTAGTACAAAAGATAAGGATATTCTTTTTGCTTTGCTAACAAAGCATGGTGCTAGACCTTCTCCAGCCGGAGAAGAGTGGGCACAAGATAATTGGTTTAAGTGTGAAAACATTGTAGATAGAATATATTCTTTGCAACATGATGCTAAGTATAAACTGGGCAGAAATAAAACCATTCTTTGCTCAGTTTTGGGGGCCTGCCTTTCGGCAGCCATAGAAACCCATTTTAAACGAGTAAGTGAAGAGAGAGCAGAAATAGAATCCCTGCAAAAACAATTGGAACAGAAAAGAAATCAAGAGGGAGAAGTAATAGAATCCTTGCAAGATTTGGTAGAAGCTTTGCAAAAACAATTAGAACAGGAAAGAAATCAGAAATATTTGCTGGAGATTTCCCTTGCAGAAGAGCAGAGCAAAAATTCAAAACTTGTAGATTCACCAAAGGAAACAGGAGGAAAGGAGACATACAGCATTAAACAGATATACCCTCAGAAAGAATTAGTACACATGCAAAATTGTGGGGAACTCTGTTGCTCCAATTTGAGACCTCTTGTCAAAACAGAATTTAGTTATATAAATGCAGAGGTTCATGACCCCCATATAACCACCAAACAAACACCCAACACAGCCACTGAATTAGCTAAATTAAAGAAAGAATACTCCCGACTTTCTAGCGAATCAGAGACGAAGTATGTCTTTAGAGTTTCACTTACTGGTGGTGACCAAATTAAATTAAGTGAACAAGAAGTAAGTGGCTATTGGGGACATGGAGTTTTCTTAACAACAGGGAATACACGTGCTCCATGGTCCCTGACACAGCGTGCAGCTTACTGGGCAGGAGGACTAAGCCCCCTTGAAAGGGGCGACCCTCTGGCAATAGTCGGCACCCCGGACCAACTCCTAGAAAACATACACAAAGCTGCATGCTTGCAAATGATACATGAAAGAAAATTAATTTCTGTCTATGAGTCACCCATGCAACAGCCTGTCAGACCCGAGATTATGACCCCCCTAATTCGAGGTTTGCTGGAGTCTCTTAAACCAACAACAATTCTTCTTCAAAAAACAATAGCATCTATCACTCCAGTAGACAGGCTTGAAAGATTTCTTGGACACACAAGTGATCAAACTGGTTCCACTGACTCCACTGACTTCTCGCCTTTTGCTACTCCTAGCACACAATCTAACAGCAGTCATAACAGTGGAAAATATGGACCAGTCAAGCACTCAGAGGACAAACCTGAAAAACCCAGAGAAGTCAGGCACATTGCTCCTCCTAATGAAAAACCAGAAAAGGAAAGACAAATCCCTAACCAGCAGCAGTTGTGGTTGCTAGGGCTGAAAAGGGGACTACCTTGAGAAGTAATGGACAAATTGCCTTATGATAAATTGGTTAAAATAAAATTGCTGCTTTTTGAAGCAACTGCTCACCAAGCCCTTGGCCCTATTCATCCTACAGATCCTTTTCAGGCAGAATGGGGATTTGCCACCTCAGGATTGTCATTGTATATATGGCAAAGGGGTCCTGAAGGCCCAATCAGATCTGTCAGCTCTCGCTCTTGTGGCTTTAAAGATGCTGAAAAGAGGTACACTACCTGGGAAAAAGGCTTGTTTGTGGTTAGCTTAGCTCTCATAGAAGTGGAGAAAATTGCACAACAACAACCAATTGTTTTGAGAGGCCCCTTCAAGGTTAAGTCAGTCACTACTGGGACCCCCCCACCTGCCGGGGTGGCTGAGAGGACCTCAGTAAGACAGTGGTCTGCTCAGATTGAACATTATTGTAACATCTTCTCAATAACTGAAGGAGCTGTGAAAAATCTAGCACTACAAGAAGCAGAAAACTTGGATAGCATCCAAGACAAACCTGCCTCAGCCATTACCCCTCCCTTTTCCCCCGAACAGCCAGCAAATCCTTGGTTTACTGATCCTTCTGCCTTTTGCCTGACAGCTTCAAGCATAATTCCCTCACTATGGGGACCAAGTGATTCCAGCAATCCAGCACATTGCCCTGGACAGTCTGTTTTGGTGGACCTCCCTACTGTAGGGGAAGTACCACTAGTGCTGAAATCCCCTCTGAATAAATATACATGGGCAGCCTTTGATGCTCTAGGGAAAGAGCATCGAATAAATACAGGATGGGCAATTTTCATCATTCTAACCTTCTGCCTCCTCGTGGCAGATTCTGTTGTGCTTACTTTCCACAGGAGAACTCCGAGGGACATGAAGGCCATATAAACCATGATAAATATTTTAAACAGAAATTTTAAATAGCATTGATTCAGAAATATTAATGAATAAATTGGTTGCCACAATTAGAGATTTGACCAAATTACAACAATTATTATAATCGTCCTTATTGGCTTTGGGGACACTTCAGTGATTGCTATTAAACATATTACCAAATTGGGAAAAGATAAATGTGAATGATAGCAAATTGGTAATTGATACACCTGGTGCTACACAAAACAATGTTTCTTTAGCCCTTAAGCTGCATCCAGGCACAGCTTTGGATGCAGATGGTTGTTGCCTTAATTATAAGGCAAGAAGAAGAAAGAATTCTTCCTACTGAAATTTGGAAAATAATTTGGAACAATTCAAATTGTTTTCAAAGAGAATTCCAATCCTGGTGGAAATTAGTGAACTTTACCTATAACCCAAATACTAACACAGTTACAGCTTTTGTGTTAACAATAGGTAATGCTTCAGTACATTTGATATTCCCTATCATTGCCTTAGATATGAATCATGATGGAGCTATTCTCTATCCTTCCGAGCATAGAGAATGGGCCCGTCAAACTGGTGAGAAATGGCAAACTGTCAGTTTAGAATCTTGTGTTGTTAGGGAGCAGCAAGGTTTCATTTGTGAAAGTAATGCAATCATAGCTCAGGACATTTGTTTGGACACTGAGCAAAATATTTGTCATTTTGAAGTACATCCTAACGAAGCTCCTGGAACAGTACTCGTGTACATAGCCAATGGGTGTGCATGCTTTAGGACTGTCTGTGATGTTGTAGTTGTAGAAAATGTAATGGTAGATACTAAAAATCACTCAAATTTTTGTGTTTGTGATTTTACCACAATTACAGGATGTGACTTTTCTTATAAAGTCCCAGCTATGTCCTCCTTTTGATTTTGGTTTTGATTGGCCTTGTTTTAGTTAACATCCCTTTTGCAAAGGACACTCCTAAAGTTATTGACGTAAAATGCACTACCCAGACAGCGAAAGTTAAGCCTGTAACAGCAGTTTGATTTGAAATGGTTTGTTGTTTTGATTAATGTTGCTTTGTCTTAGTCATGGTAATTAAAAATTAAGGTTTTTTTTGTTTTGGTTTGGTTTTTGGTTTTGTTTGTTTAGAAATTATTATCATTTTAAAAATTTAAAGAATTTTGTGAAAGAAATTGTTTTCAATTAAGTATTTGATTGAAAATTGTAATTGTTGATTTTAATTGATGGTATTATATTAATTATTTAGTAATTTGAGTTAATATTTTGAAAAATTGTTATATTAATTATTTGGTGATTTATGTTGATTATTTTGAAAAAAATTGTTAAAAATTGTTAAATTTTTGTTTCATTTTTTGCTTCTATTCCCTTTCCGTATTTTTCCTTCTTTCTCTCTCTCTCTCTTCTACACCCTCTGTATTGTCTCTGTTTTTCTGGGATATGCTGCCAATGTGGATGAGTCCTGAAGACTTCACGAGACTACGGAACCTGCTGATGGAAGAACACCTTCGTCGTCAGTCGTGAGTCACGGGGTGGTGTCAGAGTCTGTCCGAGGATGTGTTATGCCTCACAACTGTCTCCGATGGTTGAAGACCAAGACCCCCGGAGAGACTGGGGAGAGCCCCTGGCCTGGCTGAGGTGGGGCGCCTGCCGAGGACTGATACGCATCTCCACGAGAATGGAATGCAAGAACAATAGCAGCTCGTTACAGTGGACTGAGCTGACTATACTGACCGTGCTAGAAGGGCACAGCTTGCCGCTTGTTCCTGAGCACCCAACTTTGACGCAGGTGCCTGCACTGGCCCAGTGCCCTCTTTGGCTCCATTCCACTCGCCTTGGTCCTTTTCCTGACCAGCCTATAAAGACTCTGCAGATCCCGTGCACCCTTTGTGTACACCCCACTGGAGAAGATCGCGTCTATGGGCATCTCTACGTCTTGAGGACCTCCGACTCTCCACGTGGTAGCTATAATCCCCCTTCCCCTCTTTCTCTATCTTTCTCACTATTCTCTATTTTCTCTCCCTACTATCGCATTGTGGGCACTAAATAAAAGTGCATTTTTTGTTTAAGCAAACTGGTTTGTCCCCTGTTGTGTCTTTTGCGCTTTGAGATCTCCAAAACGAACCATCAGGTTCCCCGCATACGTTTGCGGACCCTGACACTGGGCTGTACTGGGATCCTACTGGGATCCTGCTGGGAGTGAGCAGGAGCAGCGGGATGGCTCCAGGGCTGGGGCTGGGGGCGCTCCTGGGGGGGCCAGGGGGAGTGGGACCCCCGGCCCCGGGACCCTGACCCGCCATTCCCGGCCCCGGGACCCCCCTGCTCCCCTTATCCTGCACAGGGACCCGCTGAATCCCCCGTTTCTGAACACCAGCACCCCCTGCTCCCCTTTTCCCGCCCATCCCATGGCTCCCAGCCTCCAGACTTCCCATGTGCTTGACTTTGGGATTGTGTGGAATGCCTTGGACCCCCATTCCTGCCTTTCCCAACCCCCAGCCCCACCTTTCTTCAAAACCAGAGACCCCCTGAACTCCCCTTTCCCAAACACTCTGAGTGTCCCCACCCTGGTCCCCGCTTTTTGGGAAACCCTGAACTTTCCTTTCTTGGGCTCAAAGACCCCCTGGAACTCCCTTCTACCTCTCCAAGTCCCTGCTCCCCATTTCCCTGACCCTGAGACCCCCCTGCACCCCCATTCCTGAGAACCCAGGTGCCCTTTTACCCCTTTGCCCTGCCCTGAGACCCCCCTGCACCCCCTGATCCGGCACCAACACAACCTTTTCCCGGCCACCCCGCCTCTCCCAGCCCCCAGACCCCCCTTTTCCTTCTCCCTGGGACCCCTGGACCCCCATTCCTGCATTTCCCAGCACCTCCTTTCCTCACACTGAGGAGCCCTGGCACCCCCTTTGCTGGGCACAGGATTCCCTGGACACCCCATCCCACCTCTCCCAGTCCCTGCACCCCCTTTCCTTGACTCTGAGCCCCTGAACCTCCTTCAGCTGTCCCAGCTCTTCCAGTCCCCCCTTTCCTTGGCCTCTTGACCCCCCTGGATCCCCAAACTCCCACTTTCAGCCCCCCAGCTCCCCCAAATCTCCGTGTCCCTCCAGTTCCCCACTCCCTGCAGTCCCTGGAAGTGGCGCTGTCGGAGCCCGGCCCGGGGGTCCCCCAGTCCTGGATTGTGGGGACGGGGACGGGACCCCCTGCGAGCGCTGGGACAGCGAGCGGGGCCGGATGGAGCCGCAGACACCGGGGATGGCAGCGGGAGCTGGGCTGGGATATTGGGATAGCCAGAGCTGGATACTGGGATAGCCAGAGCTGGATATGGGATAGCCAGAGCTGGATACTGGGATAGCCAGAGCTGGGAAGGTGGGGGAGCAGCCAAAAAGGTAAAATTTTTAGTTGACACTGGAGCAACATATTCTGCTTCGAACAAGGCTTTAGTACCTGTTGAAGGTGATTATGTCACAATAGTAGAAGCAACTGGCCCATGTGAAAAATCCTATTTTTGTAAAACATTAAAATACAAGTTTGAGAAACAGTAGGGCATTCATAGATTACTGCATCGAGCAGGAAGGGATTTGCTGGAATTACTAAAGGTAAATATTAATTTTTTTAATGTTAACATGAAATTTTTTAATGTCAACAATAAAATTTTGTGGGATAGTCAGACCTGGCATATTGGGATAGGCAGAGACAGGATATTGGGATAACGAGACCCAGGACATTGGGGTAACCAGGGGATGGAGGGAATGGGGGACTCTGAGGGGCTGGGATGGGATCGGTGGGAATGGAGAACTCTGAGGGGCTGCAATGGGATCTCTGGGGATGGGGGGGATCTGTGGGGCTGGAATGGGAATCCAGGGAGCTCCAAGGGGCTCTGTGGGGCTGGGACATGACTCCATGGGTCCCTTCTCTCCTCGTTCCCAGGTCTCCACACGGTGCAGGTGGTTTCCAGCTGTGACCTCCTGTCCAATGGAGAATCCATGGATCCCAACGGTACGGCTACGACGGGTGGGATTTCATCTCCTTCCAGCTGGGATCCAGGAGCTTTACAGTGTCCCACGGTGCCACTGGATCACCCAGAGGTGCTGGGAATGCAAAGGGATCCTGGTGGAGCAGATGAAGCATTACCTGGGACACACCTGTGTGGAAGGGCCCCAAAAAGACATCAGATATGGTCGGGAGGCTCTGGAGCACAAAGGTGGGTGTGGGAGGGGAAGGGAAGGGAAGGGAGAGCAGGGAAGGGGCTTGGGGGGATCCAGGGCTGGGAAAAAGTTTAGGCTGGGGGTGGGTAGGTGTGTGGGATGGGTGGGGTTAAAGCGGTTCCTGTGCTTAGGAAAGGGAGCTCCAAGGGTCCCCGGTGTCCCCACTCCCATCCAAAGGTGGGAAAACCCGGGATGGTTGGGAATGGGGGTCCCGGGTGTCCCCGGTGCTGAGGAAAGGAGGGGCCCAGGGGGTCCCGGGCAAGGCAGGAATAGGGGCCCAGGGGGTCTGTGGGCCAAGGCCAAGGAGGCTCTGGGGGCAGGGAGAGGCGGGATGTCCGGGAAAGGGGCGCAGGGCTGTCGGTGCCGGGTCAGGGGGTGCAGGGGGAACCCATGGCCGGGAATGGGGGTCCGGGGCTCCCCGGGCTGACGGGAACAGGGGATGCCGGGGCTGGGAGAGAAGGATCCCCGGGCAAGGGGCTGCGGGGCGGGGTCGGGGCAGGATAAGGGGGCGCGGGGGGTCCCGGGGCCGGGGAAGGAGCTGCGGGGGGGTCCCGGTGCCCGGGAATGGGGATTCCAGGGGCTCCCGGGGGGGCTCCCCAAAGCCCCTCCCGGGGGGGGCAGGAGCCGGCTCAGGAGCTGTGGGGAGAGAAAAGGGGCCGTGCCTGGCACGGGGGGACACGGGGGAGTCCCGGGCGCTCCGAGGGGGGGACACGAGCCCCGGGGACCCCCCTCACCTTCTCCCGCAGGGGAGGCCGAGCCCCAGCCCCGGCAGACGGAGCCAAGACGGAGCCCCCGAGCCCCGGCAGCATCTTGGGGGGGCGTCCGGCGGCAGCTCCGGGGGCGGGAGGGGCAGGACCCGGGAAAGGGACTGGGATGGGCTGGGACCAGCTGGGATGGGCTGGGACACCAGGACACACCGGGACACACCGGGATACACCGGGACACACCGGGACACACTGGGATACACCGGGACACACCGGGCCCAGGACTGGCACCCACTGGGAGCAGGATCAGAGCACACTGGGACCCAGCAGGACCAGAACTGGGGAGAGGGATCAGATTGGGACCAACTGGGATATACTGGGATTAGACTGAGAGTGACTGGGATCATACTGGGGAAAACTGGAACCTTTCTGGGACAAGTGGATGTGGCTGGGAATGACCATGAGTGTGCTGAGGGTAACTGGGATATACTGGGAGTGTCTGTGACCATACTGGGAGTGACTGGGAACACACTGAGAGGGACTGGGGGTAACTGGGTCTACACTGGGGGAACTGGGATCCATGGATGCTCCATTGGACAGGAGGTCACAGCTGGAAACCACCTGCACTGTGTGGAGACCTGGGAAGGAGGAGAGAAGGGACCCATGGAGTCGTGTCCCAGCCCTGGTGGAAAGCAGATAGAAATCTCCCAGGACCCCGTGCACACAGGCTTAGAGGCAGAAAAGAATGCAGGGGCTGGTTTGAAACCCTCAGGGAAACTGAGATCCATAAATTCACACAGACATGAAGTGGGAATGTGAGTTTTAGTTTCAGGTAAGTAAAAATATGCCTTAAGTGCCTTAAGCAAAGAAGAGACTGTATTAATTGATAAAAAAGCCCTAAAGTCCAGTTTCCGGTTCAGCAGCATTACCTTGTACAAAGTTAACTAAGTCCTAGGCATAATATAAACATACCAGAGCATTGCTGACATTGCCAGACAGAATAGACAGGCTGTAGGCACAGACCTTGTGTAAGAAATGATTCCCATTGTCACACAACTGTGTTAGACCAGGAGAGGTGCAAAAAGACAGGAACAGCATCGTGTTTGTGGCTGGTTGGATGATTTAGGAATAGAATTCATTGTATCGGGGCTGCTGCTGCTGCTTCTGCTTGGGCCATGGGGACTCTGTGCTGGAAGGCATTTTGCATGATGGGCCGGACTGTAACAGCCTGACCTTGGTGAGGCTGATCCAGCCATGCCATAAACTACTTTTCCAAGCAGCAGCACCTCTCTTGTTCCTGGGCTGGCCGCTCCAACTTGCCAGCTGTCCATCAGCAATGTGCCCGCTGCTCCTGCCTGCTGCCAGTCCTTCCCTGGCAGTGACAGCAGGAGCTGCTCCTGCCGCCGGCAGCTCCTGTGCCTGGAGTCCCTTCCCGTGCTGGCAGCACCAGCTGCCTCTTGCCTTCAGCCCAATGCCTGCCTGCACCTCGGCCTGCCTTTGCCAGCTCTCTTTTCCCAAGCCTTTGACTCCCAGGCTTCTGCCCCAGCCCAGGGACATTTGTTATTCCCATCACCTGCTGCTTTGACACCAGGAACCATTCTGGTTTGACCTAAGAGGTGAATCATGGAGATTGTGGTGCTTTCTTGTCCACAATGTCCTGTTAAGACCCAGAACACGCTGTTCTTACAGCTGGGATTGTGGCTGTTCCTACACCATTTATTCCACACTGCAGGACTAAAGAAAATCTCTCCTTTTCCTTACTAAGTTGAAGCTACAGCTTAGTGCAAGTATGTGTTAAAAGAGAATGGAGGCCGTAATCCCGTTTTTTTTTTCAGTCACTAGTGGATACCTCCCTGGAGGATACAGAACAACTCAACAATGTTGTGCATACAATGAAGAAAAGGCAACACAAAATTCCCTCTGGATGATGAGGTTAGAAAACCTGTTTTAATCTGTGTCACGGTTTCTCACCACATCTACTTAAACTGACAAGAAATTGAGCTGATTTTCTCCACACTGAGGCAGTTTTGCAATGAAGCAGCAGCGTGTCATGATGCTAAATAAGAATCTGGCATTACCTCTAATGGTCACTGCTACAAAGTGTATCAGTGCACAGCAAGGCAGACTGGGTCATCACAGTTATTCCTCCCCTCCTGCACATCCCATTGTCTCCTCTGCAGAAGACACAGGCTATGAAAACAAGGCAAGGTTGCTCCCTCTTTTTCTTCTCCCACAGGACTTGTTAGACACCATGTTTTTTCAAAGGACTGCATGTGCCTCTCCCCAGCTTGCTTATTTCTCATTCTCCAAAAGAATAGAGCTGAAGGAATCTGAGGAATGTGAGTGCTTGATCTCTCTTTCCCTCTACAGGCTCTGCCTCCCCAAGCCCTGGTTCCCTGCTGTGCTTTGGCATGAGAGCCATTCCAGCCCCAAACACAAGGGCAGTGGAGTTCAGCTGCAAAGCCTCTCTTTGCACTGGGATTGCTTTGAGCCTGCAGCCTCCATGGGCAAGGGCTTTGTGGGAGCAGGGCCAGCACAGCCTGTGCCCTGCACACAGAGCCAGGAAAAGGAGCAGATCCTGCTGCCTTCTGCTGCTGCTGATCCCAGCAGCAACTCCCCTGGCAGTTCCTGCAGGGAACTCCACCCCAAGGGCTTCCATCCCTGTCGTGCCTGGGAGAACTTGTTGCTTCCCAGTTGTCCCCCATCCCTGTGGATTGTGGAGCATGTCAGCACAAGTGTCCCTGGCCCTTCCTCCCTGCCCAGCCTGCAGCAGTCTCAGTCCCTGTTGCCTC
This sequence comes from Zosterops lateralis, assembly GCF_965231275.1. Classification (NCBI taxonomy): domain Eukaryota; kingdom Metazoa; phylum Chordata; class Aves; order Passeriformes; family Zosteropidae; genus Zosterops; species Zosterops lateralis. The sequence continues at coordinate 120,476 of NW_028154596.1, forward strand.
CCCCTTGCTGCAGCTCCTTGGCCAAAGTGCTGCCAAAGGCAGCGGAGCTGGCTCAGGATCCCTGTTGGCTCCTGGGCTCCAGGATGACCTTCAGAGGGACACTTGGAGCGCTTCCTGAAGAGCTGCCCGTGGCCTGGCCGGTGGATTTGTCCTCCCTGGGTGGCTCTGCTTGGAGTTGGACGCTGCGTGGAGTCCCGGAGTTTTCTCAGCAGCCTTTGCAGCCAGTTCTCGGCCAAAGTGTGGCTCTGCTGCCCTCCCAAATCTGTGCCTGCCTTGCCCAGCCTGAGTGCAAGTGGGGCATGTGCTGGGCATGGCTGGAGAATTCCATGGACAAAATCCTCCCCCATCGTCACCTTTACATCTGCTCATTGCTCTGGGCAGCACAAATCTACACTTCTTTTAGTGGAAACATTGAATTGCTTGCAGATCATGACATCTGCAATACCAATGTACAAATACAGAAAAATCAACTTTGGTTTAAATATGAAATTTATTTTAAATTACTACACCCACACTGCCGGTATAGAAACACACAAATATCCAAGGTTAGAAAACTAGTTTATTGTTACAATTGTGCTATGTAAATAAATACAATTATAACTTTCAGTTAAAAGAAGTAATTTATTGTAACCTTTTACAACCACTCACTATACAGAAATATCCATTGAAATTTACCCTTTAATTTATTACATATTATTCCAACTATATATCCTATATACAAATACAAATTGTCAGTATTCCGCTCTAAAGAATCCCAGAGCCAGTATTAAAGAAATAGAATTCTATAACCATACAACTCAAGATATATTTAAGCATTTGTACCCACATTACTATACACTTTACAGATGTAAACCTATAATTTATATTTCGTATGACATAAAGCAAAGCATATAGAAATACACACACAAAAAACCTATCTATAAGTATACAAATATCAATGTACCAATATAAGAATCCTTACAACCCTATCAACAAAACACTACAGCCATACATCCGAACAAGTATGTCAGTATAAATACAGATGTCAGCACATCAGTATACATGCATCAAGAGAACAATAGACATACATATATACCTGTACAAATACCAGTCTACATCAGGCTATATAAATAACCATCGACTTCTAACTCTCAGTCCCACTGTGACCATCTCTAACTCCAAGTCCATCAGCAGGAATTGCAGCTGCCCAAGTCCCCGGGCTCTCCCTGGGTCTCTTCCTCCCGTGCAGAGCAGCTCTCCTGGACAGGGACAGCAGACGGGACCCGTGGGGAGCAAAGGGAACACTGAGTCAGGATGGGGCCGTTTCCCTTGGCAGCAGCTGCCCTTCAGTCAGGGCAGGGCAAATGGCAGCGCCTCCCCAGGAGGGTGAGAAAGAACAAGTTTGTCCAAAGGCCAGGGCCAAAGGCCAGGCCCCCCTCAGCCCCAGGCTGCCTGAGCGGCCCTGCGGCCTCAGCCGGGCTCTGGGCTGGCAGCAGCAGCTCCCTGGGCACTGCTGGAGCTGGTGGCCTTCAGCTTCTCCCTGCTGCCTCCTGTCAGTGCCCGCCTGTGCTCAAGGTCTGCAGGGCAGCTGTGGCCAAAGTGGAGCCTCTGCAATTGGTTCCAAGGGCTGGCAGAGCTGCAGGCCCGGAGCCCTGTGTGCTCCCTGCTGGCCCCTCCATCCCCTGAGCCCCAGCGTGCCCTGGGCAAAGCCCCGGCCCCCTTCAGTTTCTTCAGCCCCTCACAGTCCTCTCAGCCCACTCCATCCCTTCGGAGCCATCCCGGGGCCTTGGAGCCGCCAGCGCCCTCAGCCTGTGCCACTTCCCTGTGCCCTGAGTGCCCCCGTGGCCCTCTGCTCCCCCAGAGCCCTCAGTGCCCCCAGCAGCTCAAGGGCACCGTCCCTGCAGCGTCAGCGCCTCCTCAGCTCCCTCAGCCCCCTGTGTCTCCCTGTCCTTCAGCAGCTCCTCAGGGGACAGTGCCTGGGGCCACCGGCAGCTCCCAGCGCTCCAGGGACACCCGGGGCTGGAACTGCTGCTCCGCCCGGCCCAGCCGCCAGCTGGGACCCAGCACAGACACAGGGGACACAGGGGGCACAGGGGGAAAAACAAGAGCTGAAAAAGGCAGCCCAGGGGGGACACAGGGAAAAATGCAGCCTGGGCCTACACAAACATCACTCCATCCACCTGCACCAATTCACAGACCAGCACAGAGCCTTTGCTTTGTGATGTCAGGGCACGGTTGCCACGTGCTCGTGGTGACATCACAAGGTTGCCTTGGAGACCGGGAGGCCTCAGGGGTGTCAGAGCGGCTCTCGAGTTCGCTCTGTGTAGGAGTTCGCTCCTGCGCTCGAGGCTTTTGTCAGCGAGCAGAGGCTCATTGACAAGAGACTTGTTTTTTTCTTGTTTTTCAGCAGTTTGAAAATTGCGCAGCAGTTCCCACAATGATTGGGCAACTTGCTGCTGCAGTTTTCGCTGCTTATGGAATAGGTTATTCAACCTATTTCATGTCCAACCTGGCAGGTAAGTAGAGGTTTTCCCTGGGTGTCACCTAACCTGGCTTTTGTGCCTTCCTGCTCTTTCGAAACAGAAAGACCACTTGGATGCCACTTGGGTAAAGCTCCTCCTGCCAACACGTTCAGCTCCAAAGGGAGTGTCTGTGGCCAGGGCTGTGTGGGCAGCATTTGCAAGGGAACCTGCAGGGGTTGTGTTCCCTCCATGGGACAGTCTGTGGCAGCAGAGTCTGTCCTTTCCTCCCTTTGCTGGGTCAAGCAGCACAACTTGGAAAATGGGGGACTGGGAGACCTTCTAAAAATGTTCTGGTTGTTTCCAGTTTCCTCAAAGAATCTGGTTCATTTTCCCTTGCCCACTGCAGGTCACCTGAGCCGGGTATTCAGAGGGGCCGATCCGCAGGTGAGTGGGAAAGGAACATTTGATGTTCCTGGTGTTTAAGAATTGTGCAGCAAGCTGTGAGCTTGGCCTGGGGCAGTAGAGAGTAGAGGGCCAGCTGAGTAGGCTGCAAGAAAATCCATTTCCATGTCTGCAGCAGCAAGAGCAAAGGCATCACTGGCTATTTCCTAATTTTCCATTGCAGAGCTTTAAATGAACTAAAAGCCCAGTTTTGCAGAGAGAATGTTGCCTGCCCAGAGTAGCCAGGGGGGATTATCTAATTCAGAGCAATTTTCAGTCCACTTGAGTCAGCCCATTTGAATTTAGTCTGAGCAACTTAGAATCCCATTGCTCTAAAAGATGATGATTTGTGCTTAGTAGAGCTGGCTCTAGAGCTGAACAGAAAGAAGGTTATAAATGACAGGTAATGGCCTGTGTCTCACTCTCCTGTCTGTCCGCAGAGCACAGAACCAAGGGAAGATTCTCCTCTGGCTCCCTGTGCTCCTGGAGAAGAGGCCAGAGAGGAGCCCAATGACCACCAGGCTCCAGCTGTGGTGACACCACAAATGGAGCCAAATGACCACCAGGCTCCAGCTGTGGTCACACCACAGCCACAACTTTCCCAGACAGTAAGTGCCAGTCCTGGAGGGTGCTGTCTTTAGTGCAAGGCAGAGCTGCAAGTTTCTGAGCAGCCAGCTCTTGCTGTTGGTGGCTGAGGATGCTGAGTGCTGGAGTCCTGCCAGGAGCCAGCCATTCCCCTCAGCCAGTGACCCCTGGAAAATGGGCTTTGAGCTGTCCTGTTTAGGCCCCAGCTTGCTGGGATTCTGACAGGGGCAGCATCTCACAGTCACTTGCTCTGCATTTGTGTCTACAGAACATGGAGGCAGAGGCACAAGCAGAGCTGTGTGTGTTCCCCAGTGACATCATGGGAGTGAAGAGGAGAGACACGGAACAGATCAGGCGTCTTCAAGACCACTGGAACATCTATTGGCTGAGGCGCAATCTAAAAAACCAGGTGAGTAGAGGAGTGGCAGCAACTCCACTCATGAAAGCTTCTCCTTGTTCTTCTCAGAACTTTAGTGAGGAGCTTCAGGAAGAGCTGCAGGAAACCCAGGCTAGGATCAGGACAACGGACGAGGGGCTGGAGGACGAAACGACTGGCAGCGAGGAGACCCGAGATTCCTGCGAGGACCAGAAACTGTCCCAGGCAGAAGCGCTGCCCCTTGGACACTTTCTGAAGATGGGGGAGAAAAAGAGGACTCCATGGGAGGAGGTAGAACATCTGAACAAGGAGCTGCAAGTGTGTCTGCAGCCCTTGGAAGGGGGAAAAAAGTTCTTTCAGGGAAATGGAATGGTCATTTTGGCAGTCATCCTTCAGAAAATCCATGCAAATGGATTTTGGAGGAAATGGAAAATGAATCTGGCCATGAACTTGAGTAAAACCAGCCTTTGGGATTGACCCATCCAGTTAGAGAAGTGAACATCAGAAAAAACCCATGGCAGAGCCCTGCATGTGGCTGACAGCACCTCCCTAAGGGCTTGCATTTGAAACGGGATCTGGGGCTAATCTCTGCCAGCCACTTTTCTGACACAAACTCCTTTGTTGTCTCAGATCTCCACAGGCTCTTCTGTTGAACCTGCAGCAGCAGCAGCAGCAGCAGTGTCACCTGAAGGAGCCTTTGCTGCCCCAGCTCAGAAGTGGAGCCCGGGCAGTTGGTTCCTCTCCAGCAGTGACAGAGCTGCTGCTCAGCAACAGGAGGTGGAGGATGACTCCCTGGAGCTCCTGAGTACGTCTGGTGTCTTTCTTCTCTGAGGGACAGTGCACTGTGTGCACGTGTCAGCACAGCTGCACCAAATGATCCTCCTCACTGTGGTGTCCCAGGGGCATTTAGGGCTCCCCACAGGAAATGCTGTGCTCCAAGGCAGCAAGAGAGTGCTCTGGGTGTTCCTGCTGCCTCTGAGGGCAGCTTGGACGTGCTGGGCTTTGCCTGAGCTTCCCTGTCTGCTGAAGGCAGAAGCAGGGCTTGTTCTTGCATCAGCAGAAGGCTGTGACCTAGGAAATGATCTGGGCAAGTCCTCTGTGCTAGTGGCCAAACTGGATAGAATGGTTAGCTTCCTAAATTCTCCTTAGACTCCTGACTTCTCACCCATCACCAGAGAAAAAAAACTTCAAAGAAATTGATCGGTTTAGGTGTTTTGTCTCTTGGTTGTGGTTTTGGTTTTAGTTTGGGGTTTTTCTGGATTTTTTTGGGAAGACTTTTTTTCTCCATCCTGAAGGAGCTCTTCTGCCCCATGTGTCTTTCTGGTGTCATTTTTATGACTGTTCTTTTTACCACTACTACATTTACAGGGTTTTTTTTGTTTTTTTTTTTTGATAATATTTTATATTTGTCAGTGAGAACTCCTTTGAAAGAACATCAGGTGACACCAAGAGCCAGATGTGTTCTTTTAGAGCCCCCGTTGAAAGGACAGATAATTTTATCACAATCTGTATTTAAAATCCTGGTTTTGTTCTTAGAAAGATGTGTCCAAGTAATACATCCCTGGGGCTTGATCAGATCAAAGTGCACTGTAGGCATTTCTCAGGAGCAAGCCTCCAGCCCCTCTGCTGTGTATTCCTCAGATCCATGGCACTTTTCCATCCCTGATTCCCAGTCATTCCCATGACTGTTAGAATGCTGCCCATTGACCCAAGCCCTGCTCAGATCAGTCTCGAGGAACACACATCAAGTCCTCTGTGATTCTGCAGCACAAGTCATTGAATCTGCTTCTTGCCCAGAAGAGCTGCCAGTGCTGTGCTCTCAGATAAGACCTGGGGGGGCTGAGAACAGAGCCCAGGTGACTCTGTGTCTCCCATCCCCTGTTGGCACAAAAAGGGCCTTGATGTGCACCTGGGTGTGTCTGAGCACAGAGCCAATCCTGCTGTGTCCTGAATGGGGTCCTCGGCTTGGAAGGGGCTGGGTGTGGCTGTGCCTTCTTGCCATGGCTTGTCAGGGCTGGTGCTGGGGCTTTGGCAGCTTTGTTGTGGTGGCTGCCCTGGCCCTGAGGGCCGGTGTGAGTGCAGAGGCTGGAGCCTTGCTGAGCTGGGAGAGTCCCGCTGCCGCCCGGCCGCTGCAGCGCGGAGCTGCCCCGAGGCAGCAGCCCCTGCTCTGGGCCGGCTCCTGCATGGCCTGGGCTGGGCTCAGCCAGGGGCAGCATCTCCTCTGGGCAGCTGTCCGTGTCCCGCCGGCCCCTGAGGAGGGAGCACTGCTGTCCTTGCTGCCCTTGCCCGCTGCGGGAAGATGGGCACGTGTGCGGGGCTGAGAGGGCCAGTGCAATGGCAGGGACTGATCCCTGCTCTCAGGGGGAGGAGGAGCACTGTGCTTCTCCACCTGGGCCACGGCCAAGGGCGTCTTCCAGCTCAGCCTGCTCATCACCCCTCAGGCTCCTGCTGCTGCTGGAGGCCCCCTTGGCATTGCTTACAGCATCAGCTGCTTTGCTTTACAAAGGGAAAGGCATTCTCTTGGCCAGCTGCTGCAAGGTGGAGAAGGTGCCCTCCTCTCCTGGGAATGCATCTCCCTCTGCTTTGTTTTCTGTCAAGAGATCTCTTCAAAGGCCTGTGGAAAATCAGGCTCTGTGCTGGCCTGCTTGTACTGCAGAGCTGCCTGTCTTGTTGTGCTTGTTGGTGTTACCCAGCTGAGCACAAAGGACTCAGAAGCCCAGAGTGCACAGCCCCCGTGGGGCTGCCTTTTGTATCTCTTGGATAGTGGGATCTCTGCTTTCAAGTGAGCATCTTGCATTTTGTTTCCCTCAGGGAAAATGGTGAACATGGAAAATCCCCGCAGGAAATACATTGAACTGGAAAATGTTGGCAGAGGGTGAGTCCAACCACAGTTTGTTCTCCACAGTCATGGGGCAGGTGATTTGCTGCTGGAATATCTACCAAGTGTGAAGTCAGGCAAGCTGCAAACATCTTCAGACACTGGGTTAGTCTGCCCCATGTCTCAGTACCAGCCAGAATTTGTAAGTGTGGTCAGGAGGCATTGTCAAAGACACTTGTATTTCATTGCCAGAAACAAAAACCTACCCCCAACCATAGCAGTGAGATAACGGTTCTCAGGAATATTTCTTCCCAAGTGTTTGCTGAAGGAAATAGTCTGTGCTCAGGAGAAAAAATGCCCAGTTTAGAAACTGAAACTCGAGATGAAATAATCACCTGGCCTTTTGAGCTGAGGCACTAAAGCCCAATGCTTCAGGAACAGGCCCAGTGCCCATGCACTGCAGAGGAAAATGCATCATCTCCCTTCTGGCAGAGCCCTCCTGCATGCTGCAGGTTTGAGGCATTTCCAGCAGATATCTCCTGTCTGGGCTGGCTTTCACTCCAAGATCTAAATGGCTTCTCCTTTCTTTGCTGCTCTTTTGTTTCTAGGGGCTTTGGAGATGTTTGCAGAGCGGTCGACGCTGCCACAGGAGGAGAGGTAAGTGTCAACAGCCCCTGCAGATCCTGCTGCTCTCCAGGGCTTTCCTCTCTTGTGTCAGCTGGAGCTGGAGCTGTGGGGAGAGCTGTGCTGCAAAGGCACAAGAAGCACAGACTGGTGCCAGCCTGCCAAGTGCATTTGGGACAGTCTTTGTCCTGCTCAGCTGCCAGGAGGAAGGCAAGGAGGGCAGCGGTTCCTTTCAGAGAAGGACGCTCTCCCTGGCTCTCAATTGCTCCAACAAAGGTGGTGCTGCCTTAGAGCATCTCACTGCTCTCTGGGCCGACGGCTTCAGAGTGCTGAATTCTCATTTCTGGCTGCCAGCAAATACATCTGAATGTTCCTGGCAGTTCCTCAGCCACCTGCAGTGCTGCACGTGGGAACTGCACGCAGGGAGAGATCTGCAAGGCCTCCCTAAAAGCCCCAAGCCCTGCCTGTAGCCCAAGATGTATCCACAGAGTACCAAGGCACGCTTTACTTCTTCTGAAGTGCAGACAGAGAAACAGAGAGTGTGCTCAGAGCTTTGGGGGTGATAGTTGAGACATGATTGCTAACAAGTGGACAAGGCAAAATGTCAGTGGCCACGTGTCCTGTAAGTGGCCTCCAAAGGAGCAGAGAAATGAGCTGTTGGAATGTCAGTTCCTAATTACTCCTTTGTCTAATCCCAAGGCACTTTGGCAAGGCTCACCTGTGTCATTGCTAACTCACTCATCTCATGTGTGCTGTGGTCTCGTGCCACCAACTACTAAAGTTGCTGATTTTCCATGTCATTCTAGGTGGCCATCAAAAAAATTGATCTCCAAGGACTCATGATAGAAGACCTTTTAACTGAAATCAAAATCATGAGGATGAGCACGAGTCCCCATATTGTAAATTATTTAGACAGGTGAGTGATCATGGTCTCATCCCATGAAGGTTTGTTTCCATACTAAAAGCATGCAAGGTTAAAAACCCACTTTGGACACTGGCAGAAAAGAGAGCTGGTAATTATTGGGTAATTATTATTTCTCTACTCATCTCCAATGGATGGGAAGAGAGTGTATTTTGTCTGCATGAGTCTTCCCTGGCTTTCAAACACATAGTTGAAAAATTGTTCAAAAACCTGCATCAACCCTACCATACTAAGTCAATACCCTGTAAGCTCACTGGCTCCGTGTTGTCTCAGGATTGATTTTTAAGGTTTCTTTAATGCTGATGAAGCACCCTAGAGAGGATTTCCCTTGGATTGTTGCCCCTCTTTTCCATGGCTGTCCATGCCAGGAACACTAGGTGCTTATTTCCAGAAATACCCCGTGGGACAGGTTTTTCATCTTGGCTGTTATTAAACTGCACTTTTTGCCTGCTGGCCATCTAAAACATCTCCTTTTTCACAGATGTGCTGTTCTCCTTGAATGTGCACAGACTGCAAACAGTGCACAGCCTGGAGGGAATGTCTATTCCTTTCATTCTGTCCTTGTCACAAAGGGATCCAGAAACAAGAATCAAGCAAAGAAACCAACACATGCATGTTCACTGCATGGCCTTGTTCCCTTCTTTCAGCTACCTTGTGCATGAGGAACTCTGGCTGGTGATGGAGTTCATGGATGGAGGCACTCTGTTCGACGCTGTCAAGGCGTTTGAGATGACAGAAGATGAGATAGCGATTGTCAGTCGGGAGGTCAGTCAGGGATCCCAGCTGTGCTTCCCAGGGCTGGGGCAGGACTGTCTGGGAAAGGGGCTCAGAACAGGAGCCATTCCATGGGCCAGGCTTTGTTTCTGTGTCGCTGGAATGCTCTGGGCAAGCAAGAGCATCCCACGTGAACTGCCTGCCAGTGCCCCTGCACTCACTGGACTCTGTTCTTGTCCTCTTCTCTCCTGCTCTTGCATTCTCACTCTGGCTCTTGGATTTCCTCTTCTCCATCTTACCTCTCTAAACTTTGGCCTGCACTGCATTTCCTTGCCTGTAAAAGCAAAGGTGGTGGTGGCAGCATTTGAAAGGAACAGCAAAGAAAAAAGAGAGACTCATTTCTCTCAGTGCTCAGCTGAAAAGGTTAGCAGTGCAGCCAAAATGCTCTTGACTTCTGAGCACCTCCACTGCAGGAGCATCATCCTGGCTGGTTTGCAGGGCAGAGACTACACCAGCAGTTGCTGTTGCTCTTTGACAAGCTGACATGCCTTTCTTTAGAAGGGTGCTGCTCTGCCAGTGTTGGAGCAGCAAGCTCTTCCTCTCAATGGCACTGTCTTCTGCCATTCCTCCCCATTCCCCTGGAGAGGGAATCTTGGAGAGCTGTTTCCTTTCTTGTGTGATGAAATCCCATCCCTGATTTTTGCCCTCCTGTTTCTGGTTTCTCTCTCAGTGCCTCCAAGGACTGAATTACCTCCACTCCCACCACGTGATGCACCGAGACTTGAAGAGCCCCAACATCCTCCTCAGGACCGATGGCTCTGTCAAGCTGGGTCAGTATATTCTTGGTCAGGTGCAGCATTCCAGGGATGGGGGGGGTGTGGGGCTGCTTTGGAGTGACTGCCAGCTCCCCAAAAATGGTGCTGCTGGCAGTGCAGGGAGCCCTGCTGTGAGCTGACCACACGGTTGCAACGTGCACAGAGCTATGGCAGGGAACAAGCAGTCCAGAGTGGCTTTGCTCTGTGTGTGTCCCTTCCAGAGAGAGGGAGCTACAAGTCTAAAGCTTCAGGGCAACAAAAGCCACTGCTGGAGGCAGTGTAAAAAATGTGGGGGTTTTTGAAGTATCCAATGCCAAATTTCCTTGGCTAAAGTCTTGAGGAAAGAGAGCAGGGACTGTTGCAGGAGATTCAACAGCACATTCTCCAACTTCTACTGGGCAATTCTTTTGCTTGCTTTCCTAATTGCACAGGATTCAAATCAAAACAGTCTTTTGCTTTCTCCCCAGCTGATTTTGGCTTGTCTGCTCTACTCACCCCTGAGCAGAGTAGACGCAGCTCAGAGGTCGGCACTTACTGGTGGAGAGCACCTGAGCTGGTGAAAGGTCACCCATATGGCCCCAAAATTGACATCTGGGCCTTTGGGATTGTGGCCATTGAAATGGTGGAAGGAGAACCTCCTTATTATAATGAAACTCCTCACTCGGTAAGGTGTAAATACTCTCTGATCCCGCTGTCTTTCTCCCCCAGCCCACCTTCTGTGTGCCATTGGACAAAATCCCATTGCCATCTGCTGGAACTACTTCCACCACGGTCCCTTTCTGAAAATGTTCCTGCAGCACATCAGCATCTGCTGGAGTTTTGGTTGCATCACTGAGGGAACTCAAGCCTTACCCCACACAAACAATCTCCCTTCTCAGGCAACATTTGGCTTTGGCTTAGAAGTCGTTCCAGCTCTTTTGGCCACGTAGATGGCCCCACTAACAGGAAACAACCATCTTAGAACTGCTGTTCTCTTTCCTGAAATGAAGGGAAGAAGCCCAAACCCAACCAAGTTTCTAAAAGAGTGGTTTGGAGAGAAGAAACAAACAAAAAGCTTGATGACTTTTGTTTGATGGCAGCTGTGCTTTAGGGACCAACAAGCACTGCCGAGATGCTTTGCATGTAATAATTCTTGGAAATAGTAGAGTGAGTTAATAGAGCAAAGTCCCTCTTCCAAATAGCCTGCCAAGCTGGTCAGGTGCACCCTCAGAGAAGCAAACATGCTTTTGCTGATGTAGTTTCCACTAACAAGGTCAGTCAATGAAATCAGCTGCCAAGGCAAGATCTGCTGCATGTTGGAAAAGCTGTGGCTGCATTGGGCTTTGGGTTTTTGTTGGTCCAGGAAAGTCCTCTCTGCCTCTGTGCCACGGCAGAAACTGCCACTGCAGAGTGCAGCTTGAACAATGGGATGTGGGAGAGCAGTTCCAGAGGTGAAAGAAGCAGCTGAGAGACTGGTGTTTCCTTTTTCTCCAGGCTCAGCTCCTGATAGCCACCAAAGGGACCCCAGAGCTGCAGCAGCCCAAGCTCCTCTCCCCTTTGCTGCGGGACTTCCTGAGCTGCTGCCTGCAGACAGACGAGGCGCGGCGCTGGTCTGCCCAGGAGCTGCTGCAGGTAAAATGCCAAGGGGCTGCAGGGAAACAGTGTCCCAGGGATGGGCTCCTCCTCCACTCAAGTGCAAGGCATCAGATGAGCCCCCTCCTCCTCACCTCCACTCTTGGTGCTGTTCAAATGAAAACAGCCAGGAGTCCTAGACTGGGCTGGGCTGGCAGGGACCTGGAAAGCTCATCTGGTCCAAGTGCCCTGCAATGAGCAGGGGCATCTTGAAAGAGATCAGGATGCTCAGACCTGAAATCTTTCCAGGGCTGGGGCACTTAGCAGCTCTTGCAGCAAACTCTGCCACTGCTGCCCTACGGTTGGTCCTTAAACCTACTCTGACTCAATCTTCTTTTCATTTAAAAAATATTGGACAGTGTTGGGTTATTGTTTTGTTTGGTTTTTTTTTTGTTTTTTTTTTTTTTTCCCTTTGTGCAGCATCCATTTGTAACACTGGCAAAGCCAACATCCAGCCTGGTGCCACTAATCATGATGGTGAAGGAGTGGAAGCAGGAGAGAAGAAGGAGACATCAACGTTAAAACTGTTTGCTCCATCACCAGTCCAGAGAATAATTATAGAGTAGGACTGCAGAACGGAATTCTATTTAGCATTTTTCTGTAGGATTATACTGTAGGATTTTAGCGTAGGATATTAGCATTAATTGTAAACAAATAAATTTTTTGAAATCTCAACTCCTTTCAAAGATTCCTCTTCTTCTGAGCCTCTGAGAAAGCTCAACATTTCCTTCTGAACTTAAGAGGTAGAAAATAACATTGAGGGCTTCTTTGGTACGGTTGGAAAGTGGGAAAGGCTCTTCTTCAGTCATCCTCTCCAGACCACAGTGCCTTTGGAATGTGGCCCATCCCGGTCCCTTTCCCGGGTCCTGCCCCTCCCGCCCCCGGAGCTGCCGCCGGACGCCCCCCCAAGATGCTGCCGGGGCTCGGGGGCTCCGTCTTGGCTCCGTCTGCCGGGGCTGGGGCTCGGCCTCCCCTGCGGGAGAAGGTGAGGGGGGTCCCCGGGGCTCGTGTCCCCCCCCTCGGAGCGCCCGGGACTCCCCCGTGTCCCCCCGTGCCGGGCTCGGCCCCTTTTCTCTCCCCACAGCTCCTGAGCCGGCTCCTGCTCCCCCTTGGGAGGGGCTTTGGGGAGCCCCCCCGGGAGCCCCTGGAATCCCCATTCCCGGGCACCGGGACCCCCCCGCAGCTCCTTCCCCGGCCCCGGGACCCCCCGCGCCCCCTTATCCTGCCCCGACCCCGCCCCGCAGCCCCTTGCCCGGGGATCCTCCTCTCCCAGCCCCGGCATCCCCTGTTCCCGTCAGCCCGGGGAGCCCCGGACCCCCATTCCCGGCCATGGGTTCCCCCTGCACCCCCTGACCCGGCACCGACAGCCCTGCGCCCCTTTCCCGGACATCCCGCCTCTCCCTGCCCCCAGAGCCCCCTTGGCCTTGGCCCACAGACCCCCTGGGCCCCTATTCCTGCCTTGCCCGGGACGCCCTGGGCCCCTCCTTTCCTCAGCACCGGGGACACCCGGGACCCCCATTCCCAACCATCCCGGGTTTTCCCACCTTTGGATGGGAGTGGGGACACCGGGGACCCTTGGAGCTCCCTTTCCTAAGCACAGGAACTGCTTTAACCCCACCCGTCCCACATCCATCCTTTTTATGCCCAACTCCCCTGAACCGCTGCTGGGGAGGGACTTGCTGCAGAAATTGGGAGCAGAAATTAAATTTAAAAAAGGGAAGGGTCCACAAAGAATTCCTGCACCTAAATTTGTCCAAGTCGCTGCACGTTTTATACAGGAAAAATTGGATGCAATCCCTGCCCAAGTGGAAAATGTGGCCAATCCAATAGTGGGGGCCAGGGGTGGCCCAGGAAGATCCAAGGCAGCAGAACCAGTGAGGATTGCACTCAAACCAGGAGCCACAGCAAAGGGAAGGCAAAAACAATTCCCTTGGAAATCAGACAACTGGAAGGGATTGGCACCTGCAACTAAAACATTCCTGCAGCACGGTCTGTTAGTGCAATGGGAGCCCAAATCCAACAGCCCAATTTTGGCCATTGAGAAAGCAGATGGGGAGAGTTATCCATTAGTACAAGATTGAAGAGCAATTAACAAAACACCGAGGACATAAACCCAATAGTGGCCAATCCCTACACCCTTCTGACCACACTGACAGACGAATTAGGGGGGTTTACTGTTGTCAGTGCCTTTTTCTGCATTCCTGGGCATGAAAACAGCCAGGAGCTCTTTGCTTTGGAGTGGGAAGATCCTGAGACAGGGAGGAAAACTCAGCTCACATGGACAGTTTTATCACAAGATTACAAGAACAGCCCCACAATATTTGAAAACCAGCTAATAAGAGAATTAGAGGACTGGAAAAAACAAGAACCAGAAGGAATTATTCTTCAATATGCAGATGACATCCTGAGTGCAGCCAAAACTAGAGATGGTTGCACACGACTTACCCTGAGTTTATTACACTTTTTGGGAGGGAGTGAGTCCAAAGTTTCTAAAGACAAAGCACAGATGGCCAAGGGAGCAGGAGTTTACTGGGGCCTGGAGATCTCCCGTGGACACGGGCAGCTGAGCAAAGAAGGGAAAGAAGCCACCTGTGGACTCCCAGAGCCCCACACTGGGAGAGAGAGGCAGCTTTCCTGGGAATGGGGGGGTGGTGTCCTTTGTGGAGGGCTGATTATGGACAGCTGGAAAAACCCCGACATGGGCCAGGAAAAGCAGCCGAGAAAAGAATTATCCTGTGGGCTGAGAACACCAGAGCAGCATTTCAACAGCTGAAACACTCTCTAGGGCCAGCCCCAGCCCTGGCACTGCCAGACTTAACTGAGCCTTTGGAACTTTTCACAGCCCACAGACGGAATCTGGCTCTGGGGGCACCAGCACAGCTTCGGGAATCCACGGAGGGCTGGGGCCACTTTTCCAGACAGACAGACAGACAATGTTCCCCAGGGCTGCCCAGGATGCCTGAGGGCTGTGGCAGCCACACTCCTCCTGATGCAGGAAGCCAAAAAACTCCTCCCTGGGCGACACACTGCAGTGTCTGTACCCCGTGCCCTGTTCCAGCTGCACTGGAACAAAAGGGGGGCACTGGCTACCTGGGAACCCGATGCTTAAACATCAAGCCCTGTTATTAGAGCAGGATGATGTTACCCTGAAAACAACTTCTGTTGTTGGCCCTGCCATGGTTTTGTCCTCCACCTTCATTGACAAGGAGCCTAAACAGAACTGTTTACAGACAATTGGAGAAGTCTGTTCCACTCGATGGGACCTGAGAGATGTGCCCCTGGAAAATCCAGATTGGGAGCCTTTTACAGGTGAGAGCAGCTTTATGAAAAACAGCCAAAGGATGAGGGGTTGTGCAGTGACCAGGCAGGATAAGGTGATGGAGGCAAAGGCCCTGCCAGCAGATGTGTCAGCACAGAAAGCTGAACTGATTGCACCAACCAGAGCCCTGGACCTGAAGGAAGGGAAAAAGGGAAATATAAATATCTGGACTGACTCTAAATATACATTTAGTGTTGTCCATGCCCATGGAGCCATCTGGAAAGAGAAAGGACTTCTGAACGCACAAGGCAATCAAATCAAACATGCTGAACAGGTACTTGCCCTCTCAGAGAGCATTAAAAACCACACAGAAGTAGCTTTCATGCCTTGCAGAGGTCACCAAAAAGGGAAAACCACTCCAGAACTGGGAAACTGCTTTGCTGATAAAGCAGCAAGAGGGATTGCAGAAAAAGGTATTCTCGCAGTAATTCCACAGAAAGAGATTAATTTGTCAGGGTTCAGCCCAAAATATGACCAGGCAGAGCACAAACTAATCAAGTTTCTCAAAGCTGAGATGACAGAAGGTGAGTGGGCTGTTACACCACAAATCAGGTTGTAGTCCCACCCCTGATCCTGCCAGAGCTGGCTCAAAGAGAACATGAAAACACACATTTGGGTGTTGAAAACGTTCTGAAACAGCTGAAAAAGGCAGTAATAGGAAAGGGAATGACTGACATGATACAATCAGTAGTGAGCACATGTGAAATCTGCTGGAAAAACAACCCTGACACCAGGAAAAGAGTTGTATTAGGAGTAACAAAAGCAGGGGATCTTCCTGGAGATTACTGGCAAATAGATTTTGTGGAGTTACCAGGCAAAGAGGGATAACATTAGTCCCTGCGAAATACTATATGGCAGAGCAGATCAGATCCCACATATTTTTGGTGAAATTCCCTTGAAAGGGGAAACTTGATTTCTAGAGATGTCTAATGGTTTTAGATTGCACTTTGCAGCAGCTCCAGACTTACCTGGTGCTGACCAGACCCCCAGGACTGGACACAGCTGTGCATCCATTCCAGCCTGGAGACTGGTCTGTGTCAGTGGTGGGACAATGATCCTCTACAAGCCAGTCCTGCTGACCACTCTCACCACGGTCACCATTGCTGGCAAAGGACCTGGATTGGCTATTCCAGAGCTAAGAGAGCTCCTGCTCCTGGAACAACTGTAAAAACACAGACTGAGACTGATGCAGACAAAAACATGCTTTAAATGATTTCTCCTCTGTACTTAAAGAACTGTGCACAATAATCATTCTTCTTCTTTGCATGATACCTCACTGTACAAGACAATGCTACTGTTAGATGTTTATTACTGGTGTTTAGGGTTTTTTTTATGGCTAGATATTTATCTCTGGTTAAACGTTCATTACTGCTAGCTGTTCACTATTGTTAGTTACTTATTTGTGATTGAATACGTATTATTAGTAAATATTTAGGATAGAGACTCAACAAGGAAAAGGCCTTGTCAAGCCTCTAAAGGGGGGAAATGATGCCTGAAGGTTTAGTTTTCATATTTGCAGATTCTGTGCTGCCCAGGGATGCAGTTCTGAGCCTCATATTCAGTGCCAGTCAGCTCTTCACAGAGCAGGGACACAAAACAAATCCTTTTTCTGCACAGAACCAAGGACACCTTTCAGGCCCAAAATCACAAACAAGGGTGCACTGAAGGGAGGAACAAGAAGGATGAGACCTCACAACCTGAAGCTGTAATTGGACAAATAAACCCCAATATGCAAATGGACCAAAACTTATAAAAGTGTCAGATCTGGTGACTGGGCAGCCATTTTTTGTGCCTGTTCTTGGTCCACCCGGGGTGCAGCCTTGGTGGGGCTCCTGTCCTGCCCAGGGTGGATCCTGGATTCAATAAATCCCTACTTTATTCTCTGTCCCTGCCCAGTCTCTGTTTCAGGTCAGCCTCCCAAGGCATCAGCACGGCCTGGCCCAGGGACACTGAGCTCCAGCACTTTGGGCTGCTGTGCCCGGGCTGCTGCCCTTGGGCTCCCAGCACAGGCCAAGGGGGGACAATCCCCTCCAGAAACTGTTGTTGGCTTTAAGCTTTGCTCTGGAACATCCCCAAGGAGCCACCTGCAGGGGCTGGAGCCCGGCCGGGTGCCCGGGGCCACCAAAGCCGCTGGGGCAGTGCCCTCCTGCCCCGGGCAGGGCAGAGAACACCCAAGGAAAGGCTCCTGCTGGGCTCAGGGCAGGGACAGGGCACTCCCCTGGCGCTGCCACGGGCACAGCAGAGCCGGCCTGGGGACACCATTGGCATTGATGGCCCCTGGAATCCCAGCAGGGATTGCTCCTCACCTCACTGCTCTCATTGCATTGGTCATCCATTCAAATCATTTCCCCATGGAATTCCCATGGCAGTGGGCTGGGGGGGAGATCCAGCCATGGAATTCTCACCTGACTGGGATGACAGTGAGATCCAGCCATGGAAATTCCATGGGAATTCCTGCATTCCCTGGTCTCCCCATTTCTGAATCCCACATTCCCATGGGAATTCCCTTTCCCTCCCACACCCGCCTTTGTGCTCCAGAGCCTCCCGACCATATCTGATGTCTTTTGGGGCCCTTCCACACAAGTGTGTCCCAGGTAATGCTTCATCTGCTCCACCAGGATCCCTTTGGATTTCCAGCACCTCTGGGTGATCCAGTGGCACCGTGGGACACTGCAAAGCTCCTGGATCCCAGATGGAAGGAGATGAAATCCCACCCGTCGTAGCCGTACCGGTGGGATCCATGGATTCTCCATTGGACAGGAGGTCACAGCTGGAAACCACCTGCACCGTGTGGAGACCTGGGAACGAGGAGAGAAGGGACCCATGGAGTCGTGTCCAGCCCCACAGAGCCCCTTGGAGCTGCCTGGATTCCCATTCCAGCCCCACAGATCCCCCCCATCCCCAGAGCTCCCATTGCAGCCCCTCAGAGTTCTCCATTCCCACAGATCCCATTGCAGCCCCTCAGAGTCCTCCATTCCCTCCATCCCCTGGTTACCCCAATGTCCTGGGTCTGGTTATCCCAATATCCTGTCTCTGCCTATCCCAATATGCCAGGTCTGATTATCCCACAAAATTTTATTGTTGACCTTAAAAAATTTCATGTTAACATTAAAAAATTAAATATTTACCTTTAGTAATTCCAGCAAATCCCTTCCTGCTCGATGCAGTAATCTATGAATGCCCGACTGTTTCTCAAACTTGTATTTTAATGTTTTAAAAAATATGATTTTTCAGATGGGCCAGTTTCTTCTACTACTGTAACATAAACATCTTCTATAGGTACTAAAGCCTTGTTCAAAGCAGAGTATGTTGCTCCAGTGTCAACTAAAAATTTTACTAATTTGGCTGCTCCCTCAATATCCCAGCTCTGGCTATCCCAATATCCCAGCCCTGGCTATCCCAATATCCCAGCTCTGGCTATCCCAGTATCCAGCTCTGGCTATCCCATATCCAGCTCTGGCTATCCCAATATCCCAGCAATGGCTATCCCATATCCAGCTCTGGCTATCCCAGTATCCCAGCTCTGGCTATCCCAATATCCCAGCCCTGGCTATCCCAGTATCCCAGCTCTGGCTATCCCAGTATCCAGCTCTGGCTATCCCATATCCAGCTCTGGCTATCCCAATATCCCAGCCCAGCTCCCGCTGCCATCCCCGGTGTCTGCGGCTCCATCCGGCCCCGCTCGCTGTCCCAGCGCTCGCAGGGGGTCCCGTCCCCGTCCCCACAATCCAGGACTGGGGGACCCCCGGGCCGGGCTCCGACAGCGCCACTTCCAGGGACTGCAGGGAGTGGGGAACTGGGGGGACACGGAGATTTGGGGGAGCTGGGGGGCTGAAAGTGGGAGTTTGGGGATCCAGGGGGGTCAAGGGGCCAAGGAAAGTGGGGACTGGAAGAGCTGGGACAGCTGAAGGAGGTTCAGGGGCTCAGAGTCAAGGAAAGGGGGTGCAGGGACTGGGAGAGGTGGGATGGGGTGTCCAGGGAATCCTGTGCCCAGCAAAGGGGGTGCCAGGGCTCCTCAGTGTGAGGAAAGGAGGGGCTGGGAAATGCAGGAATGGGGGTCCAGGGGTCCCAGGGAGAAGGAAAAGGGGGGTCTGGGGGCTGGGAGAGGCGGGGTGGCCGGGAAAAGGTTGTGTTGGTGCCGGATCAGGGGGTGCAGGGGGGTCTCAGGGCAGGGCAAAGGGGTAAAAGGGCACCTGGGTTCTCAGGAATGGGGGTGCAGGGGGGTCTCAGGGTCAGGGAAATGGGGAGCAGGAACTTGGAGAGGCAGAAGGGAGTTCCAGGGGGTCTTTGAGCCCAAGAAAGGGAAGTTCAGGGTTTCCCAAAAAAGGGGGGGACCAGGGTGGGGACACTCAGAATGTTCAGGACGGGGGAGTTAAGGGGGTCTCTGGTTTGGAAGAAAGGTGGGGCTGGGGGCTGGGAAAGGCAGGAATGGGGGTCCAAGGCATTCCACACCTTCCCAAAGTCAAGCACATGGGAAATCTGGAGGCTGGGAGCCATGGGATGGCCGGGAAAAGGGGAGCAGGGGGTGCTGGTGTTCAGAAATGGGGGATTCAGCGGGTCCCTGTGCAGGATAAGGGGAGCAGGGGGGTCCCGGGGCCGGGAATGGCGGGTCAGGGTCCCGGGGCCGGGGGTCCCACTCCCCCTGGCCCCCCCAGGAGCGCCCCCAGCCCCAGCCCTGGAGCCATCCCGCTGCTCCTGCTCACTCCCAGCAGGATCCCAGTAGGATCCCAGTACAGCCCAGTCACTCCCACTCCTGGCATTCCCCCCGAGCCCCCGGGGATCCGGGGGATTCCTGGTGCCCACGGCGCTGCCCAGGTCACCAAGAGGCGCCGGGAACAGGAGGAGATCCAGGCTGAGGAACTGACAAATGCCCTGGGGCACTCCTGCCTGGAATGGCTCCGGAAATGTGTCAGATATGGGCGGGAGGCACTGGAGCATAAAGAGGGGGAGGGCAGAATTCCCGTGGGAATGTGGGACTGGGAAATGTGGGATTTGGGAGGGAAAAATTTGGGAACATGGGAATTCCCGTGGGGCCTCCAAGGATGGACCCCACTGCTGTCCCATTCCCATGGGAATTCTGTAGCTGGATCTCACTGCCATCCCATTCTCATGGGAATTCCATGGGCAGATCCCATCCCCATCCCACTGCCAGGGAAGCTCCAGTCCAGATCCCCCCCAAACCCATCCTGGGGGTCGCCCTGTTCTTTGCCCTCCCCACCCCCCACAAGACTCCTGGGGGTCCCCCCATGACCCCCCCGGCCCCCCCAAACTCCTCCTGGGTCCCCCCTCATCCCCCCACGGGGATTCCTGGGAGTCCCCCCGTGTCCCCTCCCCCAGGACTTTGGGGGTCCCCCCGACCTGTCCGTGCCCCTCCCCCGTTTCTGCCCCCCTGTGATGGTGGGGGGTGGGGGCCGAGTGCTGGTGCCCCCCTGCCTGCAGCAGATCCAGCGCTGGGGGCACTGCAGGGGCTCCCTGGCCATTTGGGCTCCCCTGGGATTTGGGGTGACCCCCCGGGCCCCAGGATCTCCCTGAACACGCTGACGCTGCCCGGGCACAGTGAGAAGGTTCAGACCCGGCTCGGGGTCCCAGCTCTGTCACCGGCCCCGCCCAGGGACCCCCAAACCCTCCCGGGACCCCCAAATCCCCCCTGGGACCCCCAAACCCTCCCGGGACCCCCAAACCCTCCCGGGACCCCCAAATCCCCCCTGGGACCCCCAAACCCTCCTGGGACCCCCAAACCCTCCCGGGACCCCCAAATCCCCCCTGGGACCCCCAAATCCCCCCTGGGACCCCCAAACCCTCCCGGGACCCCCAAATTCCCCCTGGGACCCCCAAATCCCCCCTGGGACCCCCAAACCCTCCCGGGACCCCCAAATCCCCCCTGGGACCCCCAAATCCCCCCTGGGACCCCCAGCCCCCCCCGGGGCTCCGCTGCCGGAATCACCGGGAGTGGTGTTGCCCTTTGAACGGGAGTTTTCCTGGGAACCCAAAACAGGCACCTCTTCAAGCGGCCATGGCAGAGAGAATCCCAAAAATCCACCCCGGGGGGGCGGGGGGCAAAACATCCCCCAGAGGGGCTTGGAATGGGGGTCCCCTATAAAATGTCACCTGCCGGGGGTGATGAGGTGCTCCCAGCACAGCCCAGTCACTGCCAGTCCTGGCCTCCCCCTGGGCCCTCTCTGCCTTCCGACCTTTCCCGGCTCCATCCCCGCTCGTCCCGCGGGCTGCGAGGGGTTCGGGAACGGGGCAGGAGGAGGAGGGAGGGAGGAAGAGGCGGAGCGGCCGCGGGAAGCGGGAGGAAGAAGAGCAGAGGAGGGAGCGGGCGGCTCCAGCGCTCCCTGAAGCCGCAGCAGCCCCGGGACCATCGGCCCCATCCCGCAGGTGCCCGGGGAGGGGGAGCTCGCCCCAAATATCCCGGGTTTGGGCTCCCTGGGCTTGGGGTTTTTGCGGGGATGTTTGGAGCTGGCAGGGCTCCAAAGGCGAGGCGCAGATGGCCCTCGGGGGGACATGGGGGGGTCCCCGGGAGGTGGTTTTGTTTGTTTGTTTGTTTGTTTTGGTTTTGTTTTGGTTTGGTTTTTTTTTGGGTTTGTTTGTTTGTTTGGGTTGGGTTGTTGTTTTTTGGGGAGGAAGGAGGTTTATTAGTAACCACACACCCCCGTGTGGTTCCAGTTTCCTTGGCACTCCCAGTATGAGCCAAATCATTCCCAATTATTCCCCAGTATGGTACAATTTGCCCCCAGCAGGGTCCCAATTGCTCCCAGTTCCTCCTTCTTTCGTCTGCTGTGTTCCCAGTTCTCCCAGTTACCCCTAGAAAACCCCCATCACTCCCAGTATGATGCCAGTCTCTCCCAGCAGGGCCCCAGTCACTCACAATTGCTCCCAGTTCCCACCAGCACATTCCCAGTGGCTCCCAGTGTGATCCCAGTCACCACCTGCATGGTCTCAGGCACTCCCAGTATATCCCAGTTGCCCTTGTAGTCATTGCCAGGCACTCCCAGTTCCCTCAGCATGGTTCAGTTGCCCCCAGTTTTATCCCAGTCCCTGCCAGAACCTCCCAGTTGTCACCAGTATGCATCCTGTCATTCCCAGTTTTTCCCAGTGTGTTCCCAGTTGACTCTCAGTATGGCTCTGGTGGCTCCCAGTAACCCCAGTCAGGGTCCCATCACAGAATCACAGAATGTGTAGGTTGGAAGAGACCTTCAAGATCATCGAGTCCAACCCAGCCCTGACACCTCAACTGGATCAGGGCATCGAGTGCCACATCCAGTCTCTTCTTAAACACATCCAGGGATGGTGACTCCACCACCTCCCCGGGCAGACTATTCCAGTATTTAATCACTCTTTCTGTGAAAAACTTCTTCCTACTATCCAACCTATATTTCCCTTGTCACAGCTGAAGACTGTGTCCTGTCCTTCTGTCAGTTGCTGCCTGGACAAAGAGACCAACCCCCAGCTGTCTGCAACCCCCCTTCAGGAAGTTGTAGAGAGTGATAAGGTCACCTCTGAGTCTCCTTTTCTCCAGGCTAAACACCCCCAGCTCCCTCAGTCGTTCTTCCTCTGGCTTGTTTTCCAAGCCCCTCACCAGCCTCGTTGCCTCCTCTGGACACGTTCAAGCGTCTCAAGGTCCTTCCTAAACTGAGGGGCCAGAACTGGACACAGCACTCAAGGTGTGGCCTCACCAGTGCTGAGTCCAGGGGAAGAATGAGCTCCCTGCTCCTGCTGGCCACACCATTCCTGATCCAGGCCAGGTGCCATTGGCCCTCTTGGCCACCTGGGCACACTGCAGGCTCATGTTCAGCCGCTGCTGAGCAGAACCCCCAGGTCCCTTTCTGCCTGGGCACTGTCCAGCCACACCATCCCCAGCCTA
Source organism: Zosterops lateralis (assembly GCF_965231275.1). Taxonomy (NCBI): domain Eukaryota; kingdom Metazoa; phylum Chordata; class Aves; order Passeriformes; family Zosteropidae; genus Zosterops; species Zosterops lateralis. The sequence continues at coordinate 143,009 of NW_028154596.1, forward strand.
GAGCACTGCAGGGGTTATTGTGGCCAAAGTGCAGGACTTGGCACTTGGACTCATTAAACTCCATCTTGTTGCACTCTGCCCACCCATCCAACCATTCCAGGTCTCTCTGCAGAGCCCTCCCACCTGCCAACAGATCAACAAATGTTCCCAGCTTAGTGTCATCTGCAAATTTACTAATGAAAGACTCAATACCCTCATCCATGTTGTCAATACAAATACTGAACAGAGCTGGCCCCAGCACAGACCCCTGAGGAACACCCCTGGTGACTGTCCCCAGCTGGATGCAGCACCATTCCCCACCACTCTCTGGGCCTGGCCATGCAGCCAGTTCCTAACCCAGCAAAGAGGGCTCCTGTCCAAGCCCCGGGCTGCCAGCTTATCCAGGAGTGTGCTGTGGGAGACAGTGTCAAAGGCGTTGCTGAAGTCCAGACAGACATCCAGAGCCCTTCCTGCATCCACCAGGCAGGTCACCTGGTCATCAAAGGAGACCAGGTTGGTCAAACACGACCCACCTCTCCTAAACCCGTGCTGGCTGGCTCTGACACCCTGGCCATCCTGTAGGTGCTGTGTGATGACACTCAATATAAACTGCTCCATTACCTTTACCAGGTACTGAGGTCAGCCTGACTGGGCTATAATTACTGGGATCCTCCTTCCCACCCTTCTTGTGAATGGGTGTCACATTGGCAGCTTCCAGTCACCTGGAACCTCAGCAGTGAGCCAGGACTGTTGGTAAATGATGGAGTTGAATAATGTTTTAATGTTTGGGAAAGTTGTATCACAACTGTGACCAAATTCGAAGTTTTAAGAACAAAAACCAAATCTCATTATGTTGATTTGTTAACATGATGATGGAATTCTGATACCATGACAACTTTTGTTGCATGCAATATTAATCCAGATAACAGTTAAAAAACACTACTATAAGATTAAAAAAAACACCTGACAAACTCTACTATATCAATGACTCAGATGTAAAACATCAGATACCTTTCCATCCAGCAATGACCCAAATTATTCAAAATGTCATTCTGACTCCTTTTTACACAGCTTCTTACTTTTGCATGCCACCTGATAATGAGCTACTCAGGAAAGCAAGGAGGTAGCTCAAAGAATGTGTTGCAGAAAGAATAAAGATGTCATTAGCCATGAAAAAGCAACAGAAATTATATTAGTGCTCTAAGATGTCTCAAGATGACCTGTATTTTAGCCTTGACTCACTGCACCAAATCCTGAATTCCAGCTATTGATCTGGGAAAATGAAATTAAAACCACTAAAGACAAATCCTCTCTTCTCCAAAAAGGAAACAACCAAGCCCAAACCCTAACACATAATAACACTCCAACACTCACCTTAAATTTTCTGTAGTATCAACAGACAGAGTTAAGTTATTTAACATTCTCTTAACTTAGTTAATGTTCTGTTAATTCCTGTCCTGTTCATCCAAAACTGATACGATTATTTATTCCTCTTCTACCTACCCAATAAAAAATGCAAGTTATGGACTGAGTTGCCTTTGTCCCCTATTTCTTACTGATTTATTCAGCATTCTTAAAGCTTTCTGTCACACTTCAGAAGAGTTTGACACATATTTGGAATTTCTTGGGTGTATTTTGTCTTTCCACTAGGATATTTCTAGTCCACATATTATGTGTGTTCAACACATCTCATGTATCTGAGACACAACAGTATCACTGTTAACTGTAAATATATGAATGTGTACTTATTTCCAGCCAAGAAATCCCAAAGAACAACATGCCATCTTAGGGAATTAGGAATGGGATGATATTTTTCTGGCTACAAAGCACCATATACACAGAGCAACATATTACACTTTATCTCAAAATAACAGTGGCAGAGAACTGAACCATTTGTGCCAAGCAACTCTCCAGCTGAGTAGAGTTAGAGAGAGTGAAGACAGCCATGTAAATCTCTACCCAGAAAGCCTTCAGAGAGGAGCACAGGTATAGGTTGCACTAATTGCTAAGGTTCCTGAGGTTCCAAGTAACAAGGCACAACACGGTGAGAGAACAGACAGGGTGGAAAGAAAGTCTGTCATAAAGTCAGTTCAGTGATGCTCAAGAGTAGTCTTGGGCTACATGTATATGCATTTGTCTGTCTGTACCTTGCGTGTGATCCTCTCTGTTGTGAAAAAAGTAATAACTCCACCAGCCCTAGGGAAGATTAGTCAAACAATAAGAGAAAGACAATCACTTTTCCCCACTATAGGTGGCACCATCAGCTTGAAGGAAGGCAATATTTTTGTCATTGCTTCTGCAGAATCCAAATTTTCCTCTGACACTCTGTATGGTCAGCAATTGCCTTATTATCAGTGCTCAAAGAGTAGAAGAGAAGCTGTAGAACTGTTGAAAATACATGAGCCATAGACAGGGACCAAATGAATGAATGCTATGTATAAAGCATGAGATTTGACAGATCTGTAGACACTGCTGCTAAATGATTCACAACCTTAAGAGAACCAAACTGACAACTTCAGCAGTCTTTCTGAGAAATACTACTTTTGTCAGCCAAATTTCAAGAATTTCTAAAGCCTTTCTAAAAAAAAAAGAGTAGAGTTCCTCAAGACCAAACAATAGTAAGAGCTACATGAGTAATACTTCAGGATTAAAAAGGTAAAAAAACAAATTTAAAGGTAAAACCTTAAACATGACAGATTTAAATCCACTTAGCCAATAACCAGAGGGCGATAATAAACATAAACAGAAAAACATAAATAAAAAAGCTCCATCCCTCTGGCTCTTTGGGTTAAGGCTTAATAAAACTGAGATGACAGCAGAACTAGAACAGTTACTCATCGCTAAAGGCAAAGTTATGTATGTTAAAACAACAGTCAAAATGCCATCACCTAAAACGTGTCACAAGCAATGTTCCTCAGCAACTGGTTTTATAATCCACTCTACTGAAAGGGGCTTCTCTGAGTGCAGCAATGCATAAAACATCTCCTAAATTGTGAGCTAGCATGACAGCTTTGTTACCACGGGCAGTATTTGCTTGCATATGAGGGTAAGGGCTGTAGATACTGGGAGCACGTGGTTCTTTAGATACCTGCTTTTGAAAGAGTGTCTCAGTCTGTTGTCTCTAGGCAGAAAGGCTTATGAATATATTTGCCAAGACTAATAAAAGAAAAAAAGGAAATAGTCTTTCATTCCATGTTTAACTACTGATACCTTTCCCTAAAACAGAATATTAACATGTAAGAGTCCCAGCTAATCTTGTATTTAGAAATGTGCATGGAAATATGCATGCCTTTGAAATCCACATTGCCTCTCCTTCCTTCAACATCAAAAGCAGAAACAGAGCCCCAATTTAGCATTGGATTTGGTGCATTTATATGCATTATTTATACTTGCTATCTCTGGGAATCAATATGTCACTCCTTCAGCCAATCAAACATCCAGATCACTTTTCAATGAACCCTTCCTGCCATGATTCAGCTGACAAGAACACAGCTGCATTCAAATTTAAGGGACATCCTAGGTAAATGCTTGCTTGAAGACCTATGCAGAGAACTGGGGAAATTATGCTAATTGCACTCACAGCAATCACTTCTGCCCATCTTCAACTTTAGGTAAAACAGTCAAATATTTCCATTTTTAATGAAAAAAAGAGTAAACAAGGCAAGTGAACAGAATAACAAGAATTAATTCCTAGAATATAACTAAACCCACTCTAAACCCATTTCAGAGTCTTTCCCTCTGGAGAAGCAAATGTTCATCCAGCTCGTTGCTTTCCCTTCACCCCAGTAACCACCATTCAAAGTTTGACACAAAAGTGTTCTAGAGATAGCAAGGTCTGACTTCAGCAGAATTGATCTGTTGATGCAACTCACCTCAGCCACTTGCCCATAATTTTTTGCAAGCCATCCTCACGCCACCATTGCCATTAGCAGCTTCCATCAGTTATGCCTTGCATCCAAAGCTTGTCCAAACCTTGCAGAGTCCCATCTGAATTTCTTCTTTCTTTTCTAGACTGTTTCCTTTCCACATTTAGATGAGTGGCCTACAGTTTTTCATTTTTCTTTTTGCTAGAAACGCATCTTAAATATGTCACTGCATCTTGAGCAATGCAGTAACGTTTCAGGCCTTTTGCCAATCCTTTCACTGCATCTCCTCCTCTTCCCTAGATACATCAACTGTATCTTCCATCACCACTTCTCTTCCAGTCTCCTTGGGAGAGCTGAAGACAAATTTTGCTTTTTGCTCCATCAGCTTGGTTCCAAGTCTTTCAGCCATTGCTCTTAAAACATTTATCCCTCCTTTTGTCATCCAGGGCTTCCACATGAAGGAGACCAATGTGCTGCAGAGAAAGCATCTGGTTCAACAATCCATGTGCATTTGCATTCATATCCAGATTCCTAAATATTTTTTCTAAAACAAAAAGACTATTTTTATTAGGTATGAACAGACTAATCCCTGCCTGGCTCATTATGAACTTGGAATGACCCTCTTTCACCCATTAAGTCTTCTTCATTTTTACATTGGTCAAAATAAAATAGGTATACAAAAGCGTCTTCAAGAATTCAGATAACTTGTTTGGTGTGATAACTGGTTAAAACGCTGACACCCGTTTCTGTCACTAATATGATAATTCCTGTTTTATTGAGGAAACAGAAATACAATTCTTTAAAGCCTGTTTCAAAAGGTAGTGAAGTTGTGAAAGGTAAAGAAGAAGCACTGTATAATCTGTAAAAGCATTTAGGAATGGAAGAACATGCTCTTTTGCATAATAGAATTCCTATTCAGTATTAGGAAAAAGCAACTATTTCTATGAACTTTTAAATTTTTCATTCATCAGTATTTCCCAGTTATCACATAAACAGGCTAGCAAGATTTCTAATTGAGAAAATTATGTATTAATTACCATTAGTTACACATTTCAAAGACATGTGTAACTACTGGTAATTAGTTATTATTAGTTATTATTAGTTATAGTTAATGGTAATTAAAGACAAAAGTAAATATTTTGGCTTATTTTAAGTTCCTGAAATGGCAATGGGATAGAGGAAACACTGGAGAAAAAAAAAACAAAACCAAAAACTTAAGCCAAAAAGGAGGGTTTGAGGGCAGGGGGAAAGGGTAAGATCATTGCAACCCAAACTGCCATCAAAAACAAGCCAACTTTGCCAGTTGTTGGCAATGGTATGGAATAACCAGTTTAGTAACCATTATTTGATGTTTATCATCAGAGACTCAAAGGAAAATTCACCATGGATATTTGAATCTCCTTTTGTTTCTCTTAAACTTGTCAGTGAAGAAACATACCTCACATTTTTAGCCACCATCAACACAAAGATAAAATTGAATACATCCAGCTCACTCCTAGCAAATGCAATCTTGAGAACAAATGTTCCTTCTCTTCCATACATGTACATTTATCCCTGGTGACAGCAATACAAAAAAACGCATTTGAGCATGCTTACGGAAGCAAGAACAAATTATTTAGTAAGCAAAGTTAAAAGCTATCTAATATGCAAAATTGCCTTGTCTGAATCACATACAAAAGCCATTTTAAAAACTAGCAATATAAAATATGCCTAGGTTTCCACACATAAGCACAAACAGGAGCACTGGCTAATTGTACATATACATATTTATCTTTGCATGTGGAAGTTTGTTGAGAGTTTTCTTTTTCTGCAATAAATTTAAATATATGACACAATATTCAATTATGATATACTTGGTTACAAGGACTACAGTAGAATTGTGCCTTGTACATTGAAGTTATGAGACACACAAGATACCAATTCGGTAAGCTGAAAAAGATATAACAAAAATTGGCGCTTTTTTTTTTTTTTTTTTTTTTTTTTTAACAGCTGTGTGAAGGAAGCAGCAAACAGATTTATTTGCTAATAAATAAATTATCTACTGATGGTGGGGGAAAGAGTATTGACTTAAAGAACAACATCACTAACAGCAGTCATTTCTTCTAGACAAAAACAGAATTTCAAACCCTTATTATTGCAAAGAGTCCAGGAAGCAAGCCTGTTCCCAAAATTATTTATGCCAAATAGAAAACTATTCCACTACAGCCAAATTTCATGAAAATGGAAATTTAAAAATCACAATTTGAGATGTACATTTTTCAATAAAATAACCTGACATGTTTAAAAATACCTTCCTTTTAAAAATATAAGGACATAAACATTCATTTGGTTACAAAAATGCAAGACAAAATAAGGACCGGTTCACATTTCCCCAGCTAGAGAACTACAAGCAAAAAACACAAGTATGTGTCTGTGAAAGGTTGACAGGTGTTTCCCATTTTCTAGTTCAATTTAAGACAAATTTTTTGCACAAAGCTCTCTCCACCAGTTTATTCTTTCATTTTTCACCCTCATATATAAACCAACATCCTTGACCTTACTGGTTATGTTCTGTCCAATTTCCTAAGCCAGTGGTCTGGAACTGGGGAGCTGGATCCTTACTTCTGTAATAAGTTTCTAACAAATAGGTGAATCAAGTAATAGTAACTCATTAGGTGAATTAATCCCACACTTTACAGAAATCTATTAGAAGAACTCTGTAAATTTTGTTGCCATGTAAATTAATACATATCATCCTGGGCTTAATCCTTGTCAGCTGAGAAACAGGAATATGGGCTGGACTTTGGAGCAACACCATTCCAGTGGTCATGCAGGACTAAATGCTCTTCACATTTCCTTCTTTCTAGAAGGATTTAATCTGAGAGGCATGCACAATGGATGTTTCATGCACACTTCAAGAATTAAGCATTTTAAAACTTTTCAGACACAAATGCTTCTGTTTCCCAGGGGCTGGAGTACTTCTTTTATCCAATAGCCCAGTGGCTAAATCACTTTTTTGGGAAAGCACTGAACAATGTTGTCTCTTCAGCCTGAGGAGGCTGAAATATACAAATTTCCCTGCTGAAAGTACATCCCTGGCATACACAGAGTGTCTAGTGTGACATAATTCACCTTCCTGCTAAAGCCACACCACTGAGCAAACCATGATTTGTCATTTACTGGACCAGAAACAGAACTGATTCATGGCATGACTGTAACCCTCTCCCCCTGGGGATAAAGGTGTCCTCTTGGGAAAATACCTCAACCTCTTCACCCAGATTTTCTGCAGAATCTCATTCAAATGAGCAAGCATATGACAGCAGTGTGCTGTCAACATATACTAGATCTTACTTAGGTCTGTATGAGGTCAAGAGCTAACTAAGCTTGATCTTAACAGTCAAAAATATAAGCTGAGTGTGTAATACTACAGCTAATAATACAGTTACAAGAAAGAAAAATGAAGGATTCATAAAGTGATACTGACCACTAAATGTAAAAGAGCCCTCAATAGTCTCATTCTCAAATCACAGTGCTTGTGGTAGGTTGACCACAGCTGCCAGGTAAATCACTTAACCCCCAAGAGAAAAGGGGGAGAGAATTGGAAGGGCAAAAAGTACATAAAGGGTCAAGATACAGACAGTTGAATAAGTGATGAAAAAGAAAGGAAGAAAAGCAACTTCTCACTAGTGGATTCATGCCCAGCCAGAGTGATGCCCCAGAAACAGCTATCCTGGAAAAAACTCTCCCCCTCTTCCTACACCCCTCACCCAAACTCACACATTTTATTGCTAAGCATAACATCATATGCCATGAGACATCCATTTGGTCAGCTGGGGTCAGCTGTCCCAGCTCCATCCCCTCCTAGCATCTTGCCCACGCCCAGAGTTCTCACTGAGGTGGCAAAGTGAGAAAGAGAGAAAGCCTTGATGCTGTGCAAGGACTGTTCATCAATAGCAAAAACAGTGATTTGTTACCAACATTGGTTTGGTCACCAGCCTAAAATACAGCACTGTGTGGACTGCCATGAAGAAAATCAGCCAAAGTTTCCACTCTCAGCTGAACCCAGTACATGCTGAATCAGCTCAGACTTCCTTCACACTCCTTTTAATTTCCAGGCCTCTCCATTTGTCTTCTTTCACAGAACTAAATGTGCAAACAAGCAGAAACACCTTAGCATCCTCAGCTCAGGAAACAGATTTTTCTCTCCCACTTATGAAGATTTGGATGTTTAGGAGCTGGCTTGAGATGCTGCATCCAGCTGCTATAAATCAAGATTTCCTTTTAGTAATTTCCCCTGTTATTCAGCCAGTACCCGTGGGAGCACAGGGATGCCATGAGATGAGAAATACTAACATGTGGAAAAGTTAAAGGTGTATTAGCACACCTGCTGCTATCACGACAGCACACGGAGAGCAAATGAACTCATTTCTTCACTTTCCATATGGGTATAAATAGTCCATTCGGGGGGAAAAGTATATATCTCTAAACAGAAGATTAATATGTTCTAGGAAGGCTATACTTTATAGGAGGGACAAGGAAAGGTCTCATTCTGAACTAAATGAATACCTATAGAAAAATCACTTGTCTCCAAACCCTGAGAGTATTTACAGTTGGAAACAACACTGCACCTTCCAACATTCAACTTACTTGTAGGGTACCCCAAGACCTTGCTAAGTGCATCCTACAGCTGCAAAACATGACAAGTTATTTACACCGTTACAAAATGTTCCACAACAGTTGCAGCTTAACAGCAGTGACTCAAATCTGTCAGCACAGGCTGCAGAACAAATGCTCACCCCAGCTCGGTTCCTTCAGAGGCATTTTGGCACTGCCACCAGGCTGACAGCTGCTCTGGCTGGGGGTTTGTAGCACATAAGGAAGCCTTGCGTGGCACCAGCACATCCCAATGGGAGCAGGGACAGCCCTCCTCCCTGGAGGAGGAAGGAGAGAGCATTGTCACACACAGCTGATCTCTGCTTGCTCCACCAGCCCTAAGGCGTTTTTAATACCAGAGGGAAAGGCACCCCAGCCTGTGACACAGAGTTATTTACAGTGGTAACTTCCCATGGCTGCAGCCAGCCAGACAAGCATGGCACAGATCTGCTGTTTGCTTGTCATTCCTAAGCAAGCTATGGCTGGATTAGATCTACAAGTGTATTCTAACTCCATAAACAATAAGCCCCCTTTCACCTCTTGCCAAAGAGGAGAACCAGGAAGACTGCAGTTAGTAATCATTCTGGCATACATCTGCAGAAGGGACTTCCTCTTTCAACCTAGAAATCTTTCCTGGATTTCAGTATCTTTTTATAGAAGATATGACATAGACTTCAACCCATGTGATGCTACTGTGCTATTCAAGCGAATTTGAATTTTTCAAGTATGATTTCCTGCTACAAGCTACCATGTATTTCAAGATATATTGAGGATGTACCCATCATTCCTTGTTGCTGTCATCAGTAAAACTAATTTTTTTCTTGGCAAAAATTTTCTGCCTATATTATAGAGCATGTTGATTAAATACATCATGTAGAAAATTAAATGGGCAGTGAAAATATAGATGGCTCTTTTCTAGAACAAAATGTTTTCAAAAGACATTATTTTATGCTGATTTAACTTAGTTACAAAGACAAACATTTGCAAATTTACTTGATTGGTACCTCCTAAGCTACGTTAGTAAAGACATTTTTTCATCATTACTTATGGGATGCATCTATGAACATAAGGTGGGATGCATCTATGAACATAAGGTAGGATGCACAGAACACCCTCTGTGAGATGATACACTCCTAGCTGAGTGAAGTTTTAGTAAAGGATACTGGATTTTTCCAATTACAGAAGCAAGATGGGTTTCTTGAGCACAGGAATGCTAATACTACTGACTAGATCCAGCCCAGCCTCATATTTTTGTTGGATTTCTGTACCAGGTGCCCTGGTATCTCTCTGCCCCAGAATCTCTCCTGTAACCCTTTTCGAAGTGAATACCAGCTGCCTATACTTTGCACACAGGAGGAGAGGAGACAGAGGTGCCCAGCCTGCAGAGGTGTTTGTGAAGAGAGCACGGAGTTCCTTTTATGCTTCTTGCCCCAAAGCAGGAGGCAGAGCTGACTGTGCAGCCACCATCCCTAGGGCCTGATTGTCCACTCCATTTCACATGTCATGGCTGTGCAGTGGAAATCAATGAAGTTATACAGCCAGAAAATTGCTGAAACAGAGACTGGCCCTCACCCCCTGAAGGGCTTTCAGTTCACTGGTGGGAGAAACAATCCTCGTACATACATTTGTCAATCTGGTCCCATTTATGTCAATTAAAAGTATTGCTTTTGACTTCAAGGGAGTCTAGTCACACTTGTGTACTGTTCAGAACGTGCTCTGGAGACTTTTCAAGAGAAAGGCCTTTTTTCAGGTAGAGGTTAAAACCTGTACACACTAATAATGAATGGTATTTAAATAAAGTTAGCAATATTCTTGAAATTTGAAGATGCAAGGTATTCAAGTGTTCAATATAAACCAGCAGATTTCTGCTCAATAACATTTTTTGAATGGCTATCATTAATCCTCTACATCTGACAGAAATAAAGAGAAGACCTTTAATCTAAGGTTGATAATTTATACAGGGTGAAATTATAGGTTGTGTGCAAATTTACACATTCTCTTTTAGAAAAATTCATAAATTCACATTAAAAAAAAAAAAAAAAAAAATGCCATGCGTGAACTGCAGTTTAACAGCAGGGAGTAAGATCCAATGAAATGATGGCTACTGACCCACACAGTGACCTTTGCTTACAGTCTCACCAAACAATCACTGCTGATGTCTGTTACATAAAGAACAGAAGAGTAACAGGGTACACCCGAGGCAAGATGGCAACATCTCCCGCCACTTAAAGTTGTTTTCAAGTTTTTCACACTGATGTAATCAAAAAGTTAATAAACTGTGGACTTTTTTTAATGCAAAACAGGAAATGTCTATAACTTTAATAAAGAAGATGATAATAACACTATTTTTTTCCCTCTTGACTTAAAATAGAAAAGATCATGTGCCAGGCATGTAAACTCAACCTAGGAGCTCAGTTAACTGAGGAATGCAGCATAGGAGTAACATTAAAAACACATCATGTGATTCACCCTAAAACAAACAACAAAGAAGTTAAACATTTTGCAACAAAAATAAAAAAGAGAGATGGATGTAGAATAAAATTAAGTTTTGGATTAGGAAAGGGTATGAAAACTTCCACAACAGGCATAGTATACACATATAAGAACCAAAACAAATACACACTGAGTGTTTTTCATTATGTCATTATTTCAGGTTCTTCCTAAAAGGAGAATCAGTCCTGCCAGAAGAAATACCTGGTGGGTTTTTATTCAGGGGAAAAAAACCTGTTAAAAAAGCATCTCAACTCTTTTAAGCATAGAAATATGGTAATTATAATGCGTGCTTTTGATTTCCAAAAATAACTATTTCACTAGCCTGGAGAGTTTTAAAATTAAGTACTACAGCATTCTCATTTTGAAAAGAAATCCTTCTATGTCAAAACATAAGACTCCATTCTATCTTTATGAAGTCTTAGTCCATGGTTTTTCTGTGTATTAAATAAGACTTTAAAGTTATAAGAGTACAGGGAACATTGTGTGGGTTTTTTACACTCACCTGTGATGGTTTAGGAATGGTATCCCTCAATTTAGTACTCCCACTAAAAAGAAAACCACAAGCCACTTCCCTCTTCTTCCCCTAAGAAACACAAAGGGAAGAGATTGCAGGTTGAAAGAAGACAACTCCTGGAAACAGGATTAAATAAGGAGAACATCATTTTTTTTAAGGTGCCTCAGATTAGAAAGGTTACTTCAGTAAAAACTGAGTGTTCAGACCCCTGCCAGCCAAAGTTGTATCCCCTATCAGCCATGTCCAGCCTGAAGCAAAGTTACACTAAAATAGAGAGCTTGAGAAGTTAAAATGGTTTTAAATGGGAAGTGATTCTCTTTTTTTTAAAAAGTGTATATATATTTTGCAAGACTCCAGCATATTACAGAAGTTCTCAGAAATAAACCTTTAACAGCTAATTAACCACTGAAGTTTATACTTTTCAGGAGGATGGAGCATCTGCTGAGCATGTAGCTTACAAAGATCGTGATGAAAATTAAAAATACCATAGAATGCAGTATGTGAAGAGAAGCCACATACACTTAAACAAATTAGCATATATAACAGCTCAATTTTCTTCTTTTTTTTTTTTTTTTTTTTTTTTTTTTAGGAAGAGCACTGCACACGTGCCACATGGCAGCATACACTTGTCTGTGTACCAAACGCCTTCTGCTTCCCCTGACTGGAACATCAGCAGCACCCAGGCTGCATCCCAAAAGAGAGCTCAGTGCAGGTCTGAGTGCCCAGTGAATTACTGTCTTCATCTAATGAAGCACAACCACTTCATATCCTGTTTACAGGCACAACATGGTGATGTATAGACCTTGCTAAAGCCAGAATTATATAGTAACACTCTTTAAAAAAACTCAGATGAAAATATAGCTCTTATAACAAATTAGGCTGCTATTTCCTTGTGATTCTTCCACTGGTTCAACTAAGCATGACAGAATTTTATTAAAATATTAAATCTTTATATAAATCTTTACACATTTCTCTCTATCCAGCTTCATAAATGAAAGAAAGATTTTGATTAAATGTAAGAAATAAGTTACATAAGACAGCTTCTGGTCTCTCTCACACAGAAAGGATTACAAACAAGTAGTGTCTGAGCTTGCACTGTAACCTCCCACCTCTGAGCACCACCCCAGGAGACCTGCTCATCAATATAACCACTGCCCTCCTCTGAGCACAAAGGGAGATCATGGCTAGCTTGCCACAGGCAGCCTTCTCCTATGATCATTGAACTCAAAATGTTTTAGTCAGACACGAAAGAGGGAAAGATGGATAAAAACCAGCCTGACCTCCTCAGCATTCATGGGGAGACTCAGAAGCTCCATGTCATCAGCGTGAGGCAGGACTGTGATACAGATGCTGTAATGAGACTGCACAGTGGGTGGCACAGTATCAGCCTGATTTTTGACGCAGAAAAGCCCCACTGTCTGGAAAAGAAAAAACAGAGGTGACTAGAGTTGGTGAAGTCATGTACTCCTTCACATTTTACCAGGGCAAAGAGGACAATCTCTTTTCACTACTGATGCAATCCTAGAAACTGAGAGGATAAAAGGTTGTGTAGGATTCACTGTCATTGTCAACAAGGCAAAGGGATTCGGTTTTATTTTCACTATAATTAAGTACAATTTTTCTTGATAAGAATTCTGAAAAAGTACCAATGACCTGATAAAGTCCACTCTCTATGCTAGGAAATGCATCCTTGTCAGAGTTGGGATTTATTCATGGGTGCACCGATTTCAGTTTATGGGAAGAGACTTGCTGTGCACTGGCTCTGTGCTAATGTGAAAGAAAACCACCTTAAAACCTGAACTTTCTGACAACTCACAGAACTTCTGAAAACTTTTCTAACTACACTACAGTGAAAAAAAATTTAAACCTATGAAAAAGTTTAGAACATGGAGTATTGCCAATATGCCTGACACTTTATGCAGTGGGTTCCAGCTTTAGTGAAGGTATATGCATCCCAGCTTCCTTCCACCATGGAGAGAGCAAAGCTGAGATTTTTCACACAACATCTCTCTTTTTTCCTTACCAAATAAAGCACTCCTATTCAAAACACTGATTAACACTCTCCTTTTAAACAATAAAAAAAACCACTACCTGGAAGCAATCCAGTGTTTTATCTTGTAGATCTATCACTCATCTCATTCTTTGAGCCTCTTTGCTCTGAGGCATTTCAGAAGTGCTTAGATAAAACCTAGTCCAGCATAAAGATGCTACCACAATAAATGGTAGGCAGGCAGCATCAGCACCTGGGCACCAACACCACAGCAAGCCCTATGCTCCTTTGGAACAAGGAGCCCAGGTTGCAGAAGATGATTTTACCAACTGGTGTTTTGAATGCTTACTTTTGAGTGCTTGAAAATAGTGACAATTCCAAGAGTATATGTGCTTTATTAATATGCTCTTACAAGCATTTTTATATTCTTTTTCTCTCCATGCAGCCTTACAATCACTTACCAATTGCACCACTCCAGGGGCACGGTCTAGTGCTGTCTCAGTGGGAATTAGTGTTGATTGCCCCACTGTACATCACCTATGTTAGCTTTTCTTTAAAAGGTTCTCACTTTGATCCTGCTGTTTAATAGTTCAACTTAGGTCCTGCTGTTTTGTAATTCAGATATAGCACACAGAAGGGTTTGGGTTTACCCCAGGATATGTTTTACAGAATTGCATTTAAAACCAACTTTCACTTTTATTGAAATCATTTATGCTGTAAGTTTTAGTCAGCTTGAGTGAAAAAGAACATAATATTTATACAGTGATGAAATACAGGATCTTTTTCTATGCAGGAAAAAAAAAGTTGCTCCACAATAAAAAAAAAAAAAATTACTTAAATGCTTGTTCAATTTTTTTCTCTTTGTAAATGTAGAGTACATCCCTTTTCTGAGGTTCAATAGACACAGCATACACTTCGTAAAAATTAATTCTTACTGAAACTGTCCACACACAGATTAATGTTACTGAACAGCCTCACTTGGAGAGTGGAGGATTTGCTTTGTTCAACAGGCACCAGACACTGGAATCTCATTTCAAGCATGGCACTCGCTACAGAAAATTAGGAGCTGTGAAAAAAAAAAAAAAAAAATCAGTGGGCTATTATCGCATTTCACCCCGTGTTCTTACAGCATTTCATCCAATCCTTTTGCGACCCAAGATATTTTGATCCACAGCCTTCTGCCAGTCAGCTTAACACTTAACACGGTCTGCATCAACCCAGGCTCAGCTGGCCCACAGAGGTGAGCTGCAGCTGGCCCTGGGAACCCCATGCTGTATTGCACTGTTCTTCTAGTGCTATCTAATTCTCTGCCAAGAAAAAGCCATTTGAGGGAAATTTAAATGCCTTCTGCTATTTCTGGCACAGGGAAGGACTGCAAGGCATTGTTGAACCCATCTGCATTTTCAGCACTGAACAGCATGTTGTTTATTTCATGTCAAGCATCAGATTTCCCCACATGAAATGCAGGAAATACCTGTGCAGTCACAGAGACCCTTTTAGACTGGGGGAAATCTCAATAAGAGAATAAGAGTAAGACAAAATCTCAATAAGAACTCAGAGAGGAACCACGCTGGGTTGCATCTCTTTACAGATGTCTACAATGATCACAGAGTGGCTGCCATTGCTGACAGCAGGAGAGTTACCATAGCAAATTCTATAAAAATAAAGAAACAAAACAACAATTACAGTAACGCTGATAAATCCATTAGTGTCTTACCGATACATTATGCCTATGGAGCACTGAGGTACTTGATAAAGGTGCTGTCACTGCCGGAAAGATTTTCTCTCTGAGATAAAGCACGAATTAATTCATGAGATTCAACAAAAATAGACATAGCTTTTGCCAACTCGTAAAACTTCACCAAATCTATGACTGTATTTCAGCTCCTTCTAACTTCTGGGTGACTGCTTCTCATGTGTTTTTAACATATTTTGCAAAACCTTATTTTCCAAAATCCTGAACGTCTACACAAAACATCAATATAGGAGTACCGACATTAAATTAGACTTTCTAGTCTTGAGTTAGTAGATTGTACTCTACAGATTCAAAATTAAACTCACTATATGTGTTTTAGTTTCCTACCTAGGAAACTACACAGAATTACTTGGACACCTTAAATACCCTATATCCTACTACCTGAATCTGAAAGAGCTGGTATTTAACACATATTAAATTTACACATTTAGAGATCATATACATGCAATTCACGTTTTGTACATATGTGTGTGCATATACACACTGAACATATGTATGCAGTAAATGTCAGCTCAGTGCACAACTTACTTATAGAGAAATTACAGAAAAATATTTTACTGCTCCTTTACAATTATTAAGCCATATCCATGAAATTCCAGAGCCTAAAAAGAACTAGTGTGGACCTCATGCAGAGATGGCTGAGCCAAAATCCATTCAACCACTTCACCCCCCTGTCAATTCTCCCTTCATTGACATTGATTGATACATAAACAGGGAGGATGTATCCAAGCAAAGTGGCACATTACTAATTGCACCGTTTCATTAATACTGCATTATTTCTCTCTGTAGAGAATTGACAATGCAAAAAGATGTCAAGAGTTTATCAAAATGTGCATATAAATATTTGGTCCAATTTTTAACATGAACATACTAGGCAGTCTCTGCTTCAACAGCCCAAACTGGAGAAAGGGTGGTTTATCAGCTGCTAACCAGGAACAAAGGGCAAATAACCTTAATTTCCCAAACACTCAGAGCTATTTGCATCTTTCCTGTGCCCTTTGGATAACTAGGCATCACTGCAGAATAAGAAATACTCACTGTGCTGCAGAGATCTGTCTGTAAACAGAACGCTTCCATTTGTAAAAAAAAAAAAATTCTTAACAAAAAGTCAGATAAGGAAAGGTCTTTATCAGAGTCACACAGAACTTCAGGAAAATCACTGCATAAGGACCAGTCAGAAGGAAGATTTCTAGACAGGAAATACCAAAATAAATAGAAAGCCATCTTTTTGCCCAAGCGTCAGAGAAAGACTGCATCTTATATTTGGGTTGTTTGTAACTGCTTAAAAATATCTAAATAAACATCCAACCTCAGTCAGAGTGACAATAGTGTGTATTTAAATAAAAACATTTGTGGACTGTTTTCACAAGGGCAGGAGATCAGGATTAAATAAAGAGGTATTGCAGCAACTGTGAGTGCTGCAGAGTCTGCAAAGGATCACTCATTTCAGCAAGTGCAAAATGGCAAGTTCCTCACTCATGTACTGATTAACACTTTTCATCTCTGAGCAAAGCTTTATGTTTTTAGCAACGAATTACTGCAAAAAGGATAAATACAAGGAGAACGTGCAGAATCTCTTTTGTTCTTTCCACCTTTCGCTGCTTTTCTTGGAGACTAAAAATTTGGGCACTTGAGCACTGGCAGAACATATACTATTACAAGTAACACGTAAAATTGTGACCAGCCACAATATACCAAATAAATAAATATGATATTAAGTACAGTATTTTTCATCCAAGTTTAACTCTACAACTGTTTCAAAACAGAACCAGCTGCTCCTAGAACAGGAATGAAGAGCTTTCTCAGAGTCAGGATTTTTTTCTGCCTGTACTTCAAGCCTTTCTTCACTTTCCCACTTTGGCAGAAGCCTCACTGAGCACTTCTTACACAGAACTGAGATCCCAGATGGCATCCTACCATAATTTGGGTAATATTTTTTTTGTCAGAAGTACAGTTATTAATAATTAGAAATTAATAACTCAAGGGACATATTTTCCTGAGAAACCTGTCAAGCTATCTTTTAATCTTGTAATTAAAGTTCAAACACTTTCTGTCATGTAAAAATCTATGCATTCTAAGAAATATTTCAGTCATTACTGTATAATTTCAGTCATTTACAGACAGCAGTATACTAATTAAAGTCAGCATGGAATCTGGAGGTTGCCTAGTAGATTTTTTTCCCTTTTCTTCACTTATCTCTGATGGTTATCTTTTATGCTGCTAAAATGCAAATACAGATTCATGCAATCAAAGTTTCCAAAAACCTGTTTATTTTTACTGAGTTTTCTTGGAGCAAAAGTAACTTTCTTCATAGCAGCCTGTGTAAGCTGTTCCCTAGATTTGAAGGTGAAACAGTGTTTGTACCACATGAACATTTTGGCTATTGCTGAACAGTTCTTGCCAAGGCAAGAACCAAGGTTTTCTCTCCAACCTCACATACACTCAGAGGTCAGCACTTCAAGGGTGGGCAAAAGGCTAGGAGACATAGCTGGGACAAGCTGCCTCCACTTACTAAGCAGACATTCCATTCCATACAATGCCATGCTTAGCAATAAAATCTCAGGGAAATGGATAGGATGTGGGGATGTTCATGATGGCTTTCGTCTTCCCAAGAAATCATTACACATATTTGATAGGAGAGGGAGAGATGATTAGGGCAGGAGTTTTGCTGTGGGCTGGGGTCAGCCCACCACATCACTCCTGAATGTTTTCTGTAGCTATTATCTATCCTGCCTCCTGTGCATTTCGCTCACTGCATTCAAATCACCACTTAAGTGATCCAGCAAGGGCAATACCCTGCATACCTTCCACAGTGAAAATAGGTCATCTCTCCGTTCAAGTTCAGCTTGGTAACCAAGCAAAGTCATCAAAATCTCAAAACTTGGCAAATAATCTGGAACAAGGAATACATTTAATTTGATAGTCATAGAATATTCTCTGTTAGAAGGATGATCTACAAGGATCACCAACGTCCAGCTCCCAACCCTGCACAGTTAGTGCATTCCCAAAAATCACACCATGTGCTGCTTGTGAGTATTGTCCAAACCCTTCTTGAGTTCTGTAAGGCTTGGTGATGTGACCACTTCCCTGAGGAGCCTGTTCCAGCGTCCATTCAACTTCTGGGCAAAAAACCTTTTTCTAATATCCAGCCTCCTAAACCTGCCCTGACACAGCTTCAGGCCATTTCCTCAGGTCCTATCTCTGGTCACCACAGAGAAGAGATCAGTCCTGCCCCTCTGTTTCCCTGTGAGGGAGCTGTAGACCTCTTTATCTATATAAATATAGAAAAAAAATGTTTTTCAAATATTGAGCTTTTGGCATTTTTATTTTTAAGCAAATATTACATAGGAAAAATTGTGTATTTCTATTGAGGGTACCAATATCACCTTGCAATTTTGGTGCAAACTGCAAATTCTCCTGCTCATAACTAATTGATCAATATTTACTAGAAGAGTATGAAGAACTACTGAACAATTTCTGTAATACTAAACAATTTGAAGGACTACCAAAGAATGTTTTTCTGCATAGACAAGGCTTTCACAGTAGAACACTTTAATATTCCAGAAATACACAGGCAGTGATAATTCTGTTTAAACATTTACATAAGTGAGGACCCTGCTCCATCAGAGCACAACGCATTTGGAAACAAAGCTTCTCACATGATAATAGTCTTCTGCCCTACATCCCTCCGGCACAGAAGCAACAGCTTTCTTAATTGACAAGGCACCCAAGTAACTAGGCAAGATCTTGAACCCCAGTGCCTACTCTTGCAATTTTGATAGGCAGACTGTAAGGAGGGAGCAACCGATTTCCATCAGAACACAAGCAAACAGGCTGAAGAGCAGAATGTTCATAACTAAGTAAAATGCGCCAAATACTGAGCTATCATTAGTTGAAGGCAAACCTTCAAATGCTTTGAAATCCCAAGCCTTCCACATCAACAGCTGCAAGTAAGCCATTTTCTCTCAATTCCACAACAAATCCAACACCAGTGAAAAATCAATACGTGTGTTTCAGTAGTCAGAGTTACAAATTCTCACAGAAAGAAGTAGTATTATTATAAAGTCCTTGTGCAAAGCAAACAAGTGGGTCAGAAACTATTTAATCACCAAACATACAACAATTATTGAGGAAAACTGACAGCACAGGAAATGTTTCTTTGAAATTGAAGTGAGGTACTGGAAAAGAGAGTTGTGCAAAACAAATGGTTTGATCAGTCTTTGCCATTGGGGCTCAGTTTTCCTCCTCTATACTTCAGGTGTCAAAGCCTAAACAAAGAATAATAAAATCTATTTGATGGGTTCCCATCAGAGCCACAGAAATACTTGTGACTAGCATTGCCCATTATTGTTCTCTATCAGAATTGTAGTATGCTAAATCCAATGCATGCAAACAATAGGGTGGATTCTATTTCCATGCAAAAAACCCCAATTCATTATGCTGACTGCACACCGTGTGAGATGGAGGGGAGTGAGAATCAATGAAAAGCAGGGATGTTTGATTATATGCAGAGATTTAACTGCTGACACAAACACGTATCTCTTCTAAATCAGAAGCATGTTAAAAATCAGGTGTACAAAAGGCTTCAATTTATCTTTTGAATCTTTCCTGTAGTGACGAATAACAATAGAAGTGACAGTGTCTGGCAACATATAGATTATAAAGGAGCAACTACAAACACTAACATTTCAAGAGCAAAGAACAGGTTTTCAGTGTTTCTTTACTAGCAAAGAACACAGGAAAACAAAATTACAAAGACCTTTATATAACCGAACTGTATTACACTTGATGGCAATAGCTTCCACCTTTACCATATTTTCAACACATCCCAGAGGTGAGAAGTAGTGATCTAACACCTAAAATATGGAATAGAGACAAGTAATAGACACTTGTCTGCTGCATCCATTTATTGTTGCAGTAATATAATAGACAACACCACAGAAACCATAAAATTGCAAGATCTCCTCCAGGAAAAGATGCATAATGCCATAGGAAAACTCATTCACAGTATTTTATTTACCTCCCAGTTATTCCTAGAATCCCCAAATACCACTAGTTCAGGCACATGCAGAAGTGCATAACTGGACCCCAATTCACCTGGTGGATGGTGGAAAGGGGGAAGTAACACCTATATGGCCTTTTCCCAGTGAAAAAGAGTCTTCATCCTTAAAAATATCCTAAAAATAGTCCATTCTCTTCCAGCATATCTAATCCTGCCTAGACAGGGAAAACTTCAAACTGAAATTTCTGCAGTCTAAATAACATCTCACATCTTCCATCATAGTCCTACAATCTGCAGCAGAGATATGAAGTCAACCAACCAGGAGAGTGCAGACATAAAATCCCAAATTGCACATTTATCAAATATCACCCCTACTCTTCCTTTGTCTTTCATGTGGAGAATAGTTAAAAGCCCATACTAACAAAATTATGCGATTTTTCTTGAAAGTATGAGGTGAAGGGGTTAAATATGGCTTCATTTTTTTTCGTAATGTCTGCCCCTCAAACAGGAACAGAGACTCCTTACTAAGGAACAATCATCATTTTGCAAGCAGAGACAAATAGATATTGTAAAGGTTACTTTGGAGGCTGGTCCCTTTTGGAAGAAAAAATTTTTAAAAAAATCCAGAAAACTCAGTGTCTCATTCACATTTCTTAATATTCTGTATCTAATAGTGAAAAAGCTTCCATCCCTTTAAAATCTGAATAAAACCATATTAAACAAACCAGCCTCATATGTGTTTTCTAGCACAGCTGAAGTGTTTTCACATTGGCTTCAGCTCAACAGAAACACATCAAAAGTGAAGAAGCCAAACAGAGTAGTAATACATTGAGCAATTTCCAGTAATAAATAATCCCACAGTGGTTTGGTTTTGGGGTGTTCAGAGACAAGCAATTGACAAGAACTGAGAAATATCTTATTCAAACCAACAGGATTTCTAGGCTGAGCTAGATCTGGGCTAAGCTCTGACTACAGCCCTGCTTCTCAGGGTCCTTGGGTCTAATCCTTTGCTCACTTTATCTTTGTTGGCTCAGATTTGCTAGCAGTTTGCTGCTTTGTTCTGGTTTTAAAAGACTTTGAAGCTGGAACAAGCACTAATTAGAACATTTCCAGTGAAACGGGTTAAAGTTTTCACCTGGAAGATATCCAAGATACAGTGGGATAAGTTTCTAGCTAAAGCAGCTGAAATTAAAATCTTGGCTTTTCAAAATTGAAAATGGGCAACTTCTGTGCAATTTTGTCGTGTAGTATCATCAAAACACTCCAGTCTTGTTCTAATATGAAAAAAAAAAAATAAAAGGACAAAACCTGCAAACCCAAAAAACTGCTGAGAATCAGAACTGTTCCCTCTGTTCATTTTTTGAAAAATACTCAAGATACTCAAGAGTGTATGAAAATAAACTGCCTTGTTATTATAATTTTGAGGGGGTAAAGAAATGAAGGAACCCATTAAATCATTACTTAGACACTTGTTCTGCACTGCAAGTACAGAAACTGAAAGCTACTTTCAACAGCTCTTGAATTCTAAATCCTTAGCTAACACTTTGAAGTAGGACCTCCAGGACTACATTGTTTGATGTCATCCGAAAGCATGGCAGCAGCATGTTGTGAGGATGTAGCAGAGAGGGCCTCACACCAGCACACAGATGTTCTTATGCCAGAGACATCACCAGACACATGTGCTGTATCAAAATAAGGATAAAAGGAAGTATTAACTTGGGACCTTTCTTTGTTTCTTTCCTGCTTTATATCTTCCTCTATAATTTGCATAGAACTAGTTATGGGCTTTTTGAAGTAAAAGATCTTTTTGAATCAGGTCTTATGGGCTTTGCCATATATCCATTTCTTCGGACTTTAAGCCAGGCTCCACATTAGCTCAGTCACCACTTAAATATAATTGCCTAACAATCTGGAAAAGTACCAACTATATGCAATAAAAGCACAAGCATAAGAAATATTATTACTTTCAAACATAAATCAAATACCAGAGATCATTCCCCATAGTGCTGGAAGAGTATGTGTAAGAAAAGAATGATACATCCCTCAAAAATTACTGTCCTCATTTATTAAATCCTCCAGACATATGTCATAGACCTTGTCTGTCACTAATCATCTTCTTTTATGTTCCTTAATGTAACATTGCCAGATAGTCAAAGTTTCCAGTGGAGACACTGGCATGCTTTTGTTCCTGGTGTACCAAACCACATGTCCATCAGAAATTCACAAATCCCATGGAAGTGCTTACATTTGAAAACCAAACTCAGAGTCTGGAGATCAAAACAAATAATGAGCACATATGACAGTGTCTTTGCCACATTAAGTGATTTTATCATATCCTTTGATTGAAAAAGAACAGTGAGATCTGACACTGCGGGTATTTTGTAGCACATCACCTGCGAAACACGGTTTAAAAAGCTGCATTTAGAAAAACACTCCAGATTTTGCAACTTCTTTGAATTAATGCTGCATCTAGAAATTCTCTATAATCTATACATACTGCTAGTACCATAGACATGGGTAGGAATGGATCATAATATACCGAGACTTGCAATAAAAAGACCAAAGACACAACTTCAATTTGACACAGGAAGAAGAAAAAAAAAATCCATAGCACTGCCAGTGCCTTAGTCCTGCAGGAGTGCCAAGAACTTATTAATTGGGATCCCCAGGTGCTCCCAAGCAGCTGCCCATGCTGTACATTACAACACAAACTACAGCTCCCCCATGGTCTCTGCCAGACTTGGCAAATAGAACAGAAAAGGAGAAAGGATTTTGTCTCCTGATCTCAAGATCTGTACAGCAGGTTAACTCAGCAATACACCCAACCATTCCCACAAACAAACCAACCTCTATTAATTGCTAAATTTGAAACTTCACAAAAAGATTAACACTGTCATCCTGGCCGTCACTGTGGCTGAAGGCAGACACCCTTGCTCTGTATGGCTACAGGTGATAGAACTCTTACACTTTTATTCCATTACTGACTTGTGATATGATGAACACAGACTATCAGAGTTCAGGTCAGGATTTCACTGCTTTTCACCTCCCATTTCCCCTCAAGTCCTCATCTTCTCAGAACACTGTAACTGCTGACAAGACTTTGTTCTGCAGTTTCTACTACACATATATAGTTCAGTAAATACTTGTATATTCTCAGACCTTTATTCTCCTGTTTGTACTTATTGATTTCAATTCTGCTCTATTAGTGTTGTCTTGCAACTGAGTTATTGGTATGAAGTATTTTAAACTCATCTGTGTTAAAGAACCATAGAAAAGTAAACTACACTCCCTTAAAAGTTGGATGGTTTTATGTATTCACAAATGAATTTTCTGCTAAATAAAATATGAAAAGCATCCAGTAAAAGTAATGCTGGGAAAATTAATCCCATTCCACCAAAAATAACATATTCAAAAGTTAAAAATAAAGTCTTTCAAGAAAAATAATCTAACTGGGGGTACATCTTCCCCCCTTTGTATTCATGAAGTTCGAACTTTCTCTGTAGGTTTAAATCTCTTCCCACTCGTCTTTTCTTTTTCAGCCAGAAAACCAACAGCACTAATGTCCCAGTGAAGAGGAATGACTCACCAGCAAGTGCTGAGTCACAATCACACCAAATACACTCTTACATCTTGATGGAGCATCAAATTCAATAGCTTTGCTTAGTCACTTGAGCTTGCCCTAATTCCTATGATTCACTCAATTTCAAAATTTTGATTTCTGATTTCTTGTTTTTGCTTGCAAGATATATTCAGTTGTCTAACTCTTATACAACTCTTAAAGCAGAATTGTAGCAAGCCATCGCTAACCCTCAGGTCCTGGGCTTCAGACACAAGGTGTGTCATCAAATCCAAGCGGCCAATATGCCACAGGGCACATTGGATTAATTTGGAAGTGCTGATCTCCCACTCCTTGCACATCTACAAAGAATTCCAGCTGACATCGGAAGATACATGCATTAGGATTTCATCCTGCCATGACTCATGCCAGCAACAACCTACCGTCAGCTAAAAGTGTGACCTTTCTCTGGGAGGGCTCCTCAGCCTGACAAGGTAAGACACAAGAAGCGAGTGCTCAGCAGTTTATGCAGAGGGTGAGGTATTTCACCCTGATTAAACGAGCCAGTGTTGGACTGACAGATTTCCGATTCCTTAGTCATTTCGGTTTGTTACCTTTTGTTCTGTCTGAAGGTAGATAAAGCAAAATTACTTTATCCAAGTGTTTATCTTTTCATCCAACTACTTATATATAGAAGAAGCAAAGTTTGGCCTGAATTCAACTAAAGTAATAAATTTATTTCTCTTCACAGAAACTGACAACAGTGTTTTATCTAATTACTCCAAGCATTTCAGCCATAATCCAGAGAAGTTCTCTAAAAGGTTGCAGGCAGGCTAGCGTGGGGGGATGAAGAAAACTCATCACGGAGAGAGGGAAGGGCAGACTGAATAGGCTTCTGATGACTACCACGCTGCAGTACCTACAGGAGGCAATTATCACTACACTGTTATTTATTCTTCTGTCTTCAGGCACAGTTTTTGTGCTTCTTCACTGTGCATTTCTGCAGCAGCTGCACTCATAATTGTTGTGCTGGATTAGTGGTTAATAAGCCTGTTAGCACTGAAGGCATTCAGCCAGTTAGGCACATTCAGAAAAGTTTCCCTTATGAAAAGATACAGTGAGGAAGGCAGGGGTCGTTTCTGGGAATAAAACAGACCACACAAAATCATATGGAGTTCACAAAAATCCTACAATAAAGGTTACATGTTGTTGGGCATCCGTGGACGGCAGGGACAAGGAACTCTGCAGACCTGAGATATTCTAGAAACACGTGGTTTTATTGCAAGGGCTTTGCCTTCAGCCACCAGCCTCAGCTAAAGGGATGCCCCAAAGAGAGAGGGAGAGAGAGGTAAGGGAGGTAAAAAAGCTAAGAGGGGTAAGAAGAGTGCAGGAGTCAGAGCGGTAAGAGAGCACGAGGACCTTATTACCATACATGATATCTTTTTTTGTGTTGAATATTCTAATTTACAGTGACCAACCAGCGTGAGATATAAAACCTACAAACTTTGCATGCAGCCTATGAGAACTACTATATTACCATATCATCCTGTATTCTAAACTCTAAACACTACTTTTCTCATCTACTTTTTCCCTGATGCCTTGGCAGAGTGGAGAGGGGGTACGCTCCTGGGTCCTTTTGTTTTCTGTCCTTCAACCTATCTCCAGCTAATCACTGTCTTCCTGCCTGCCATGATCACATCTCAAAGCTGGCCTTCATTTCTATTTCACTCACAGGTTTTACATCTCCAGTATTTCTTACCAGGCAATCATATTCACAAGCCCTTCCTGTCCCATTTTTCCCAACAATGTCTTTACCCTTGCTGAAGGAACTACAGCTTTGAAGCTTCTTTGGCCAGTTATTCTGACTTTAAGAATAGTCAGTAGTGGTATGAAAAAAGAAAAAAAAAAAAAAAAAAAAAAAACAAAACACCAAGGAAAAAAAATTTAACATTCTGTCATAAAAATGAAGTGTAGGTCATATGTTCTCCATAGGCTGCGAGCTCCCAAGTCCTCCTCCAGGTATTTACTATGATACTACATTTTTTAAAGGCGTTCACCCTAGGTGCAAGTTCTTTTCTCTAAAAATATTGTCCTTCTCCATTATGTATTCTAATGTAAGTAAATTAAAGGCATATCTCAAACAGTCTAAAGAACTCTGCAAAAACTGCCTTTCCTACAGGTACCTGAGATTCATAAAACTATTTTGACACTATTGCTCCAGACGTCCAAGATCAAACCTAAACAGAAAGCAAAGACTGCCATGACAAAATTAATTCTAACTCTTCCACCTCCACCAAGGCTGAATTACTGAATGTCTATATCAGTGTGAGCATGAAACAAAATGCTTCAAGAGAAGAAACAGGAGATCCACCCCAAAGCAAATCATGGCTTGGTGTCTTAGCACTCACCTGATTCTGGTGACTGGTCTAATGTAGGTAGGGGATAAGCTTGAATCCAGGCCTCACACTAAAGAAAGAATGCTGTGATAGGTATAGTAAAAGCAACCTTGGCAGCTGCATGTCCTTTTAAAATTCTACTTTACTCAAAAGCTGAAAAAGTTTCATTCAAACATGACTATCTTGAAGCTTTAGACAAAAAGAACTAAATTTTTGACATAATGATTTTGTTTCTGCTTAGAACAATAATTCACCAGGAAAATACCAAGCAACTTTATCAAAAACTTCCACCTGCTTTGAATAGAAGTACACAACACCACCCTGGCCAAAGGATATGAACTTGTATTTCTAATTATCAGTGCCAGCAATGATGGGGCAGCCAATACCTCTATTCTTTTCAGAGCTTTGACATGATAAATGTTGGAGAGCTACTGCTGATATCAGAAGTGACCAGCAGGACCACAACTGGAGGGAAGAAGAGGCAGAAAATCAGGACAAAAGTAGTAAATACTATATGGATGGCGTGCTTTTATATGCCTTATTCAGGCTGTAAAAAGACACCTTCTAAAATCCTCAAATCCTATTTTTAACACTGCTGTCTGCTCATGCAGCTCAGTGACCTTGGTGCACAGCAAAAACCAATACAGTTACTGAAGACTGATTTCAATAACTTTCTGGAAAAGGTCCAAAGCAGGTTCTGCAGTCTGCATCAAAAACACCACAGAAAAAGAAAGACAGAAAGCAGCTGCTCTTAAATCTGGCATAAGACTTGCACAGTTTTCTGCAACAATTTAATTACTATATATTTTCTGTGGGCAGGTGTCCTGGTTCCAGCCAGGACAGGGTTATTTTTTTCCAGTATGCAGGAGGGGGCATGGCCAGGTTATTCTGTACCACCTCACATCACTGCCAGGGCACAGAAAAAACTCTCTTCCAGGGAGAAGTGGTTCCTTCCCTGGCACAAGTATTTTCTATTATTGATTGTATTTTCCATTGTTTCTTTTCTTGCACCCTCTGTCATTAGTACTGTTGCTGTTACTGTTTATTTTCTTGTCCCATTCCTGTTTCCAGTAAATTGTTCATATCTCAACCAATGATCTTTGCCTTTGGGCCTCCAATTCTGCTCTCCATCCCAAAGCGAGGAAGGCAAGGGCAAAAGTGGGGGGAACATGCAGCAGCTGGTTGTGGTGGGAGCACTTAATTGGGGAATACCATTCCTGAACCATGACAAGACTGAGACTGTCAGGCAACTACACCCCACCTGCTACTTACCATGGCTACAACTGGGGTTAGCAAAGAACTACCACATTTCTATTCTTGCATCAAACAGTACAATGTTTGCTTAACTACAATTTATTCTAATCAATGGAAGGGCTTTATTTCTGAGTTGTGGCATTTTTACCATTATTGTCAAGGGAAAGTTCTGCAATGCTAGTGTTTTGTTTTTTAAAACACTCCATTACTAAGTATTCGCTGGTTTAAATATAGTTATCCATTCAGCTACCAAAATATTTTATTCTACCACTGGACCCATGAAAGCAAAGAAAAAAAGAAACAACTCACACCAACCAACACTGATAATCTATGCAGTAGCCAAGTGTACCAGGATATTAGTTTATACACAGAAATGAGGATCTTCTTATTCAGAATACAAATCTCTTCAAGCCTTAAGCGCTCCATCAGGAGTCTTGGACTGCACCTCTCTGCACACAATTTAAACTGTTTTCTGCTGGATGCCAAATATATATTCACAGAGACAGAGCATAACTAAAACAAATATCAAGGCACAAACAAAACCAGACTTTAACCAATGATTGAACAGAGCCAGTTCAGTCTCTTCAGTGATAGAAATGGTCACGATGTCTCTTCATATCCCATTGGAAGCTATTCAAACAACGGTCTTTTCATATCTTTATTCACCCAGATCTTTCTGTGAAATATTTACCCATGACCAAGTGGACTATATCGCTTATTTGCGATTGGTCAAGTAGTGCTTTTTGTGTTCACTAGATGCGCAATGTTTGCAATGAGCTTGAGGTAAAGAAGCTTCTCAAAATTCTAGAGAATAAAATCTGGAAAGATCAAGGTTCACCAGTCCATTAGCAGGGGGAGAAGGAAAATTTATAAAAAAAATACAAAACAACACAGCTATTTAAGATTTCAGGCCTGGCTTCAGAGCAAACTCCTTCAGAAAGATGGACCAACAAGACTTTAGAACAAGTCCGAGAGATGTGACAAATCAAGACTTCATTATGATGCTCACGTCAGACCCTTATCAGATGTGGCCATCTAGGAGAAAAGGCACCATTACAGATAAGGTCTAAAACCTGTAGTTCATTCCCTTTAAAACTGTCAGAATTACAATACTAAGTACTCATCATTATTACTGGGGGCTTTCTGTACTGCATTTATTTTAAAAGACAAACAAAACAAGTAAACACCAAGGGGGAAAAATATAACAACAACCAAACAGAAAAACCCAAATCAAAGAAAATAACTTAAATAGGAACTCGTATTTCTGAATCAAATCACAACTTTAAATGGTGTAAAAAGGAATCTCTTTCTTTCTATATGGCCTTTTAATGAGTTTCCAAATTTTATCTTTTTGTCATCAGACTTTTCTTTTCAGGCTTTCGTGGGCCAGAGGAAAAAAGACATTTCTCAAGCAGAGACAGAGTGATGTCTAACCATGTCAGCTGATTGGCAGAATTCTGACAGATGTCACATACATATTAGCAGGTAGGAGATAGGAATTAGGGGGGAAACAAAAGTCAGGATGTTCTTTTTGAAGTAATTACCAAGAATATTGCAGCCAAAACTAACATTTTTTTTTATCTGCCCATTTATCACCTCCCTCAAGTTTTCTGTCAAGAGAGACTGCTGCGCATTTTGCAAATTTGCAGTTTGGTTTATTTTACTTAAATGGGAAGCAAATGCTACACTTAAAGAGATATCACAGAAAAATAGACAAGATGTCCCTACTCTTTTATTCTTGAAGTTGTATCTTGACTATGTCCTTTCTCTTGACCTGTCAATATCCACAGAATTCACAGAGTAACTAGGCTGGAAAAGACCTTCAAGATCATTGAGTTCAACCCATGCCCTAAAAACAAATATCAGGCAGAGAAGAGTAATCTGCGAAGGAAGCATTGCTGCAAAACTGAGGTCTTCTTGAAATAGTTACTGTAAGTGAATTGCTGGTTAGAAAAGTTTTATCAGTTCTGAGTCCACAGCTTCTCTTCCCCCCCGTTTTATTTTTCCAAATAATAATGAAGAGTAGCTAATTATAAATTGCTACATGTCTTGCATAACAACAAAGAAAATAATAATAAAAAAATCTTAAATAAAAATATGCTTAATGACGTGCTGTAAGCAGAATGTAGCCCAAGGCCAGGAGTTTCATCATGATTTTACTTTGCAAGTATAAGATCACTTATATTTTTCCACACATTTGCCCATGCATGCTCATCTTTCCCATGTTTTGAGATCAGCATTTATCACAAAAATTCAAACGTTACTGCATCTTCCAGCATGGACTCCATTGTTTCACCTTATATTAAAACAATATTAAAACAACATCCTGCCATCCTTCTTTAGGATAAAATAACATAATATTGCTCTTGCTTTCTGCAACAATGATAAAACCCTTTTTTCTTTTGATTCTGTGCTTGTTCCCTTTTATGCTCCAGATAACTCATTAAAACTTAACATGTTCTGTACTCAGTATAAACCTAACAGTCCAACTTTTCTTATTTCTCTACCTTCACTGTAGGTTAAAATATTACACAGTTAAACTCCTAAATACACTCTAGGCACCACCTAACTCATTTTTACAACAGTGCCAATGAATCCAAGTGCAACCACACTACAAATTCAGAATCCTTCCAATCCAGCAAATAAGAAGGGTGTTTTTCCACAAACAGTTCTAGACAAGAGGCAAAGGATCCCAAATCTTGCATCTTCAGCATCATGAAATAATTTTTTCCAGAATCAACATAAAGGTCCTTAAATATCTAGAGGGCACTTGATTTTTTTTTTTTCCTCCCCACAATTAAAGTTTTCCACTGAGAGGGAAAGAGAGAAAATCTTAGTTTAGGACTAAAACTTTAGGACTAAAAAACCTAAACAAATAGAAAAAAAACCCCAAAAAAAAAAAAAAAAAAAAAAAAAAAAAAAAAAAAACACAAAACAAAACCAACAACCAGCAAAAGTGACTATCTTTTGTAATAGAAAAAGTCCTAGAAAGAGTGAAGCACTACTTGAATACTTTTCCCAGTGCTGAAGATGCAACAAAAAACAAATACAGCCACAACAAACCAAACCCACAGGGGGAAAAGAAAAATAGATAGGAACATTCTTCCCAGAATTTTGAAATTAGAGAGGCATAACACAGGCTTTATTTTTCTGGCCCAACTGGAAGCAAGAAATACAAGAAGAAATTTTGAGTTAGGTAGTTTGTGTGAAACACCCAACTCAGTTTGGTACATGTTAAAGAAAAAGGTATTTATGTGAATATTGAAAATAAAACCAATAAAAAACACTTATGGGCTAATTGCACTGCTTCTATCACCCTAGAAGGATCCATTGCTGTTTATGTCACTACATTATTGCTCTCAACATGAAAGAGCAGCAACTCTTCGAGCCACCACCTAAAGCTGCGGTGGATACATTTTGTAAGTAACCAGGACAAAATCTGATGAATAGCCAAGTTACAGCAGCCTGAAAGAAGAGCAGTAATGATGACAATTCTGATGACAAGGAGACATCACTGGCAGGAGGAAATGTGCCATCATGTCACTTTCCAGCTGGGCTCTTCAGACAGTGATGCTCCTAGATTTTCTCTTGTACACAAGGTGCCATTGAGTTCTCTGATCTAATTGCTCAACCTAAGTAAAAAAGCTGATGGAGTATTTCAGCTTTTCTGTTCTCCAAGTTATTATAGAAGCATTTCAATATGCTTCAATAACAGAAGGCTATTTGCATTATTCCTGTTTCTTGTTCACCCCCAGATTTAACTGTTATTCTGATAAATCTGTTCTGCAGCTATAACAAATGGCCCAGTTACAAAAACTCCTACTTTACTGCAGGGGGCAAAACATGGCCTCTTATTCAGAAGTTGCTGTAAACACACCAGTACAGCATGTAAAACATTCATAAAATCATAGAATTATGACAGCTGTAAAAGACCTTTAGGTTCATCGAGTCAAATTGTTAACTCAGCACTACCAACTCCACCACTAAACAATGTCTCCAAGTACCACACCTAGATATTATTGAAACGCTCCCAGGGATGGTGATTCCACCACTTCCAAAGCCTGACCAATATCCCATCCAAAACTCCCCTGGAACAACTATATGTTTGAGACCTCTTTAGATAAAGATATACATCACCCTCACATAACTTTCACTTCCAACTTTCACACTTTTTACTTTTCTTCAGCAGATCATCCATCAGTCAGTCATAGCAGGTAGCAAAAGTCCTTGATCTTTCATGAACAAGGTAAGATAGCAGCAGTCAGTAAGTTTTGGGCAGAAGAAACTGATATCAAAAACAAGCTTTCTTTTTTTTTTTTTTTCAAAAGAAAAACCTATGAACTACATTGTATAAAGAAAAACCTGATAGTGTTTTCTCATGTCCACAACAGAAACAAAGTGCTGGAAATTTTTCCAGAGACCATCTAGCCTGTCTTAAACATGGATTATTTATAGCTAGAGCAGTATGTACCAAATGGCTAGTTCAACCCACTTACAGGAAGTAACCATTTCATATAATTCAGAATATATTTATACAGTATGAATGACAATGAGAAGAAGGCAACAAAGCTCTAAAAGAAATGGGGTCTTCAGAGTTAGACCATCAGGTGATATTCAGGGACAGAATTAATGCTTGCATTTCTGGAGGCTGAAGAGAAGAGCTGACAGAGTTGACAGGTATTTTCCATTCCAAAACAGACCCATTTTTTTTCTCCTCCAGTGCGGCTCCTTTATTCTCTAACTTACTCATTGGAAAAACAGAACTTTCTGAGGTGACTAAGATGTCAGTCTGATACTTCTGGCACTCCAGCCCCCTCTTAAGTTTTATCTGGAGTGGGAGGAGCAGCTTGGGATGGTGATAAGGAAGACAAGCAGTAGCAAATTAGGTATAGAAAACTAAATGTTCTGCTAAAATACCAAAGTCTGTGCACAAAACCTTTTTCAAGGAAAACCAGAAAATCTACTTACTCTAGAAGGACTTGAAATTCTTGGGTTTATTTTTCATTTACAAGCAAGAATCATAGAAGGCAATATTATTTGAAAATACACAGATTTCATAAAGCTGGTAGGGAAAGAGACAAAAGGGAGTGGATTTTCCCTTCTTACAAAATTTTCCCTCATTTTCCCCATCCCAGTCAAAAACTCTACAGCAGCCAAGCCACTTGGATTTCCATCAGCTCTAACATTGCCACATGCAACAAAGCAAGAGGCTTGGACTGGCCCAAGAGCTTAGAGAGGTACATTAGGACACTCAGCTTTCCTCAGTGGCATAGAGATATCATGCAGCAAAAACAGAAAGTGGGACTGACTTTGGAGAAGAATTAAACCAGTGGAAACTTTCCTACATAAATGCAGCTGCAGATGAACTTTCGTCAGCACCACCAAAGGGGCACTCTCACAGCTGCTAAAAGAAAATGGATCTCTCCTCATTTTGTGTCACAGAAGAAGCAGCTGTTGAAAGACAGCCTATGCCAGTCAAGCCCATCTGCTCACCACTCACTGCAGAAGGGCACACACAGTGAAATACAGAGAGAGAAATCAAGGGATCCACACAGGCCATCCTTTGCTGCAGTTATCACAGAGACTCTTGTCTCTAGACCACAGAGCAGGTCAGAAATCACTTTGGATCCTTTACTTACAACTATTGCCATACAGGGCATTATGTTCTTACAGAGATCTTGCTGTCCATACAACCCCAGACTAAAGGAAATCCTCAGCAAACAGCTCTTGTCCTACAAGGTAGCATCTGAGCTCAGGAGAGAGCACAGCAAGTGAAAACAGGTTTTTCTGCTGTCACCTTCCCAAGGCTATCTGTACCTCTCACCAGGAGCAGCAGGGTCCTTCATCCACACTAAGTACTGTTTGAGAAAATCCACACACAGTTCTGGATCCTGAGCAGCCTCTCCCCCAGCTCCTCCTTTAGGCTCTGCCACCATCCAGCATCTCTCCTGAGGTGTGTAGCAAACATCCACACAGAGTGACCCCATCACACAGAGTGACCCCATTCTCAGGAGACTCTGAGGAGCCAACTGGGTCCACGGGATGACAATCCAACCTTCCCCCCAGGAAGGTAATATTGAGTACACTTCTCCAGTGAGACAACAAATTATGGTTTTCACTGGAGATGATGATTCTGGAGACACGACCCCATGCTACAGTGAATGACTTTGCACAAGCTTTCATGCAAGCTGTCCAGAGGCTTAGTTTGCAGATGAATGCACTAGTATAAATGCATAATTAAGTCTCCTGTATACATAAAGAATTAACTCTTCCCATAGGCAAGTAGCCCAAAACTCCTAAAGAACAAACATGATTTACTTCATGAAGCTGCCTTGCTTCTTTTCTCACGCCTCTCTCAGAAATGCTGGGGTTCCTTCAAACTTTACTTCTAAAATGCACAAACTACTTTGTAAACCAAAACTAATATATTTTCCTCTCCCCATCCCCAATGAATTTAGCCTCTATCAGATAACAAGGACTCTGAAAAGAGTCCTATCTTCCAGTCTGAGCAATTAATCATCTTAGTAACAGCAGACTGGAGAAAGTCAAAGAACACATTGCATAAAGGAAAATCCTATATTTTACCATTTCTCCCTTTGGAAAACAAAGAAAAAGAGCTAAAAAACCAAAACCCAAGCCAAACCAATGAACTCTGAAACAATGCATCTTCAAAGGTTTTCTCAGCTATCAAAATAGCAAAATGTACTGAATGATTAATAAATGTGTTCTGCGGCCAGAAGGATGAACTGCTAAAGGCAGCTCCCATTTTGTGCACTAGTTTCTTATAAAGCCTTATTTAACTTATGTTAAGTAAGGACATCTTTTTATACACTTACATAAACATACTGAGGCATTGAAGACTGTAGTCAAAATAGATAGTGCTGAGATAATGTAGCTAGGACTTCCCTTTTGCTAACAGAAGCCAGACTGAAGGAACTGATAAGGAACTGATAAATCATGAGAACTGTCAAACTAGGGCTTCTGCATCCTGAATAATCAATAGACCCTATGAACACAATACAATCATAAATCAAACAGTCCTGGGAAAAACAGGATTTAGCTGTCACAAACACTAAAGGTTAAAAAGTCAGAGCTGAGGAAGACAATCTTACTTCATCATTTTGGGACCCCACCCCATTAAAAAGACCACCGACCCATTTCAAAGAACAAACTACGCATGCTTGATGGCTTTTTGGGTTAATTACCATACGAAGCGGAGAATGGGAGGTGTCAGAGCTATGAATATGCATTTGTAGTTTGTGTATTCAATACTCCTGAAGATAAAAGGCCCTGTGATGATCTGTAAATTGCGCGTGTGTTTCTGGGAGCTATCCCACACGCTGCCCGGCGTCGTAATAAACACACACTTTCTAACTTTAAACTGTTAGAGAGTCTTTGTCCGTCATAGTTGGATATTGGTATTAGATCAATGTCCATAGTTTTTTAATAAATCATTTTGGCGAGCCAGCCAGGAGAACTGCTCTTTCTGGCCGTGGGGCCGGTGGGGTCTAGGACCCCTCAGGGCGCCCACCCGGAAGTTTTCGGAGTGAGGGCTCCTCAGACCTTACCGTCCACCCGGGGAAAGACCGGAACCTCCTGGAACTACGGACAAAAGGTATGTTTAAAGAAAAATGTATTGAATGAAGGTACCTTTGAATAGAGGCGGCTTATAAGTCATAAGAGACGTCTTATGCAAAGCAGAGGCCTGGGTTTTGGAATCTCCGAGGAGTATTGTTGTTGTGTTGTTGTGTTCCAGGTAAAGCTGGTCACTTGTTGGCTGCATTCCAGGGGAGGAAAGCAGCAGCAGCATAGAGATGCTGGTATTGGGGGCGTAGTGGCTCCATCTTTGGTTTGTCCAGGTAAAGCTGGTCACTGTGGGCTGCATTCAAAGAGGAAAGCAGCGGCAGCACAGAGCTATTGATGTCGGGAGCGTAGTAGCTCCATCTTTGGTTTGTCCAGGTAACGCTGGTCACTGTAGGCTGCATTCAAGGGGGAAAGCAGCAGCAGCACAGAGCTATTGTATTGGTTCCAATTTGGCTTGTAGTTTAAAGGTGCACTTTGGTGATTCATAATCTGAGAGGCTAGCCTGAATTTTTAAGGTGAACAGGGTCCCGTTTTGAGTTGCGGTCGCGAACGCTGGATGTGTGTGTATTCGTGTCTGTTTGGGTTTTCTTTGTGATTGAGTGACTGTATGTGTGTGAATTGTGAAAGTTTGTGTTGTAAGTGTTTTTGTTTTTAAGTTTGTGTTGTGTTTTTGTTTTTAAGAGATTTTAAAACCCCCGCCGATCCACGGAAGGATATCTCTGCTGAAAAGCAGAGGAATTCAGGGGGGATGTGCTTGGGCCGTGACTGGAGGGTGTCACGGAGAGCGCTGTAATTTCTGACCGCATAACTGATAGTGTGATTTTAATCAGTGTGCTGTTCAATAGAAAAACATCTGTGGGTGAATAGGCTGTTTGTTGTTTATAAGAAAAAAAAAAAAAAAAAAAAAAAGTTTTGGGTGGTTTTTTGTGACATATCACAGTGATCAGGCAGGAATCTGGGTTGTCCCGGTAACCGGCAGGGAGCCGGGATCTGTCGCCTCCGGCTGTATCTTTGAAATTCTGAAAAGCCTGACGTGTTTGTTTTAACTATTGTTTGTTTGTGGAATACAGTTTTAATTGTAAAAAGAGCCAAAACTGCCTGACCGAGGAACCCCCCGCTTTTTCCTCAGTGCAAAAATTTGTGGAGTGTTTTTGAACCCATTGTTTTGTGAGCCTAAAAAAAAAATTGCTATCACATAAACAGGTTTTGGTGAAGGGGGACAGTGTATAAGAAGTTGATTGCAAATTTTCTTCAATTGTTAACTTTTTGTTTTAAGCACAAGAATTGAAAAGCTGGTTCAAAGAGTTCCCCTCCCCAGGGATGGAATTTCAGAAAACCTAAAAATTAATAACCAGTAATTTGAATTATGTGTCTGGGTAATCGCGTGGGTTTTTCTTTTAAATAAAAAGAATTTTTCCTTTTTTATGTAAACACAAATTCTTTCTTCAACAGCTGGTGCTTCGAGCCTTGTTTTAAAGAATACATATTGCTAACTTTTTGTTTTAAGAATAGAAGGAACAAGAATTGAAAAGCTGGTTCAAAGAGTTCCCCTGCCCAGAAACGGAATTTCAGAAACCCTAAAAATTAATAACCAGTAATTTGGATTAAGTGTCTAGGCAATTGTATGGGGTTTTTCTTTTAAGTAAAAAGAATTTTTCCTTTAAAAAAAAAAAATAAAATTCTTTCTTCAACAGCTGGTGCTTCGACAAGGAATGACCTCTAATGGAGAGTGATTTAGAGATTTGGGAAAAGGGTGCTAAAGGCTATCGAAGTGATCCAATAGGGGTTGCTAAGAAAATGAAGTTTGTAATCAAGCAGCATTTACCAGATCCCAATTGCTGCTTGATGCCATAACAGAGAAAAAGAAATAAAATTCTTGATAAGACATCGGGGCAATAAAACCCTAACACCTGTAACCAGTAACTATGTAATAGTAAAAGAAGCAGCTGGCCAACCTAAAAAAGGCTTACATTTACAAACCATTGAAGTTTAAATTGGGGAAACAATAGAGAATCCATCGATTTTATATATGCCTAATGCTCCATCTGCACTTTTGGGCAGAAATCTGCTAGAGCAGCTGGAGGCAAAAGTAATATTTAAAAATAGAAAAATTATTTTGGAGGTAAAGAATGTAAAACTGTTAAGTTTAATGTAAAAAAAAAAAAAAAATAATAATAATAATAAAAAAAGAAAATAGATTAGGTGTTTCCTGGAGTGTAGGCTCCTGACATGCCGGCAGGGCAAAGAAAACTTTTTAAAGATAAAACTACTGAAGGAGTGTCAGTTTAATTTCAACACTCCTATCGTGCCAGTAAAGAAGCCTGACAAGTCATAACTTAGCTGTTGACAAGATAACTGAAGGCTTGTATTCAGTAGTTGCTAACCCTTATATCTTGTTAACTCATTTACTGTTTTAGATGTGCAGATGCTTTCTTTTGCCTCCCTCTCCATAAAGCCAGCCAGAAAATCTTTTCATTTGAGTCTTCTGAGGTGGTCCTCGCACAGGAGAACCTCAAACTGGATAGAAGATATTTGGGGAGCAGTTTGCAAACAGTTGCTCCAGTATGCAGAAGACCTCCTAATAGCTACCCAGATCCAGAGAACATGAGTGGACCGGACGGTAAGCCTCCTAAACTTTTTGGGCTTGCAGATCCCAGAAGAAAGCCCAGCTGATGAGGCAAACAGTCATTTACCTGGGTTAAAAAAGCTATTCAGGCCTTTAACCAGCTAAAGAAGGCCGTCATGTCAGCTCCAGCCCTCGGACTTCCAGATGTGAGTACACGGCTCCTAAAGGATGGCCAGAGTGCCTCAGAATTCACTCTAGGCCAGAAGATGCCTGTGCTAGTGTCCCATACAATGTCTGCAGTCCTTGAAGAAAA
Source organism: Zosterops lateralis (assembly GCF_965231275.1). NCBI lineage: Eukaryota > Metazoa > Chordata > Aves > Passeriformes > Zosteropidae > Zosterops > Zosterops lateralis. The sequence goes on from NW_028154596.1 coordinate 180,910, forward strand.
GGAGGACATTAAATCTCCCCACAGAGATTCCTAATGTACCAAGCTAAGATTGTGGTAACTAACATTGTGAACCCAGCTTCCTTCCTCAGCGGGAGTATAGGAGAACCAGTGATCCACGACCGCCTGGAGACCATCAAAACCACCTACTCCAGTCACCCGGATCTGAAGGACACTCCGATTGAGGATGCTGAGACCTGGTTTACTGACAGAAGCAGCTACGTGGTTAGTGGAAAGAGGCATGCTGGGTATGCAGTTACCATCAGCAGAGAGGTAATAGAGTCTGGACCATTGCCCACCAACACCTCTGCACAGAAGGCTGGACATTTACTCAAGGTATGCCTTTGAGGTAGTCCTTGCACACGGAGCCATTTGGAAAAATCCTAAAGCTGCTAGATGCTGTGTAGCTACTTGAGAGGATGGCACAGATCGCATCAAAAAGTGAGCTCTAATTGAAAGAATATGCTGGCGGACAGAGAGGCAAAAGACGCAGCTAAAGGTGAGGTACCCGATGAGACAATTGAGGCAGCACTTATGGATTAAAGGTAAGCCAGTATATAATATAAAGGGTAAGAAACTTATTAAAGCAGAAAAAGCAAATTATAATCAGGAAGGGTGGGCCATGACAGAGAAAGAGAAGCTTGTAGTACCATCCTATTTGTTATGGCCATTAGTGCAAAGAGAACATGGGAAAACACACTGGGGAATAGACATCTTGTATAGTTATTTGAAAGAAAGAATTGTGGCCAGAAAGTTACAAGGTACAGTGATACAGGTAACCCGTCAGTATAGTCTTTACCTCCAAACTAATCCCAAAAATACACCAAAGCCTAAAATGAGACAAATTGGGAAAGGCTGTGGACCTGGGCAACAATAACAAATTGATTTTACAGAGCTGCCCGGGAAGGGAGGATATCGTTACCTATTGGTGTTAACTGATACCTTTTCAGGATGGCCAGAAGCCTTGCCTACTAGAACGGCTAAAGCCCGAGAAGTAACCAAAGCACGGTTGCAAAAATAATACCGGGGGTAGAGTTCCAGCCACCATATCCCCAGATAGAGAGCCACAAGTATATGGTGGCCCTAAATAGACAATTTAAGAAATATGTCGCTGGAGCTCAAAACAAAAAAATTAGACAACCTAGAAATTAAGTCTTTTGCAGAAAGGTTCTTGGAACCACAGTGAGAAGGAGCATTCCAGATGCTTCTTACTACTTTCACTGCAATCAAGATCAAAGAACAGAAGGCCTGGATCCATCACTCCCGAGTGAGGAAAGGCCCAGAAGGAATCTGGAAGATCACACCAGGCAAAAAGACCACCGTGAAACTCACTCGGAACCACAAATAGATGGACTAATAGCTACTATAGACACTATGTGGAAAGTTGTAATTATTGCTGTAATGTGACTGAGATAAACAGGTGCCAAAGAAAAGCTTATGATGCTTACTCTCGTAAGGCTTTAAATAAGATGCTAAGGGTTATGGGAAGGAAATGTCCTCCATTTAGACTCAAAATAGAGGGGTGTGCAATAAAAAAGTATGACTCAAATACCTGTAATAGAAAGGCTGTGATCCCCAGGTGCCATCTAGAGATCTCTCACTGGGGTGCTAGAAACAGGGTTGGGAGTATTTCACCTATAACCCTGTGACTAGTACAGTGACAGCCTTTGTTTTAACTATACATGCCAATAGTCCCCTAAAGATTAAATCATGAGGGAACTGTATTGTACCCTTCTGAACACCGAATGTGAGCACAAGAAATTGAAAGAAAATAGCAAACTGTTAATCTAGAGCCCTGTACTGCAAGAAGACAGTTAGGATCTGTCACTTTGAGACAAATAGAAAACTTCACTGGTGTATACAGGGCAAGGTTGTGTCTGTCCAAAGACAGCATGCTGCATTATAGAAATAGACAACCAAGTTGTAACCCAATTCAATTTGTGTGTTTGCAATTTTGTTAGAATTAAGGGATGTGATTTTTCCTATCAGGCTCCTGTAAGATACTGCCTGTACCCATAGGAACATCCCAGATTGAAAGAAATCATCAAAGGAAATTAAGAAAGAAGGACATTAATTACAATTAACTGTAACACAGAAACCATCAAAAGAGTATTTAAGAGGCTTGAGGAACATTTATCCCATCATTAGTGGAATGTGCCTTTTGGGTGGTCTCCAACAGCAACTGGTACTAAATGCCTTAGTCCACCCTATAGTTGTGTTGATCTGTTGTGATGCTTGTTTGGAACTGAGGGATGCTACGACGAATAGCAGCCTTAACCTCATTATCAAAAGCGTATGGCTTGGTCTTAAGAGACACTAGCTGTACAGATTGAATTGATGAGAAAGACTCTTTTGAGTAAAAGAATTTACTCACTTTAAAAAGAGAAGTGGGGAAAATGAGGCATTGAAGACGGTAGTCAAAATAGATAGTGCTGAGATAATGTAGCTAGGACTTCCCTTTTGCTAACAGAAGCCAGACTGAAGGAACTGATAAGGAACTGATAAATCATGAGAACTGTCAAACTAGGGCTTCTGCATCCTGAATAATCAATAGGCCCTATGAACACAATACAATCATAAATCAAACCGTCCTGGGAAAAACAGGATTTAGCTGTCACGAACACTAAAGGTTAAAAAGTCAGAGCTGAGGAAGACAATCTTACTTCATCATTTTGGGACCCCACCCCATTAAAAAGACCACCGACCCATTTCAAAGAACAAACTACGCATGCTTGATGGCTTTTTGGGCTAATTACCATACGAAGCGGGGAATGCGAGGTGTCAGAGCTATGAATATGCATTTGTAGTTTGTGTATTCAATACTCCTGAAGATAAAAGACCCTGTGATGATCTGTAAATTGCGCGTGTGTTTCTGGGAGCTATCCCGCACGCTGCCCGGCGTCGTAATAAACACACACTTTCTAACTTTAAACTGTTAGAGAGTCTTTGTCCGTCATAGTTGGATATTGGTATTAGATCAATGTCCATAGTTTTTTAATAAATCAGTCCCTGTTTAAATACATTCTTACTTAGAAATTATTGTAATAAAAAATTGTAGTTTGAGATTAGAAGTATTTTGAAAGTGTGCCAGTGAGTATTTGTAGGATTAAAAGATTTGATTGAGGCCTCTTTGGTGTCACACTTAATAGGCTTTCATACCATATTGATAGATCAGTAACTGTTGTAAATACAGTTGAAAAAATCCTGTCTAGTTAGTGTGGGCATTTATTGCACTTTAAGTGTAAAAATTTGAGACACCTGAAGAGATTTAACAGTGATAAGATGTGGTATGACGTGCCATCCCACTCATACCAGTTGGCTCTCCAAGCCAGAAAGAGACGGCCACAGCCTGGAGAGGGTGTGCAGGTCAGTGGAGAACACCTGAAGGAACAGCACCAAAGAATTCCAGCCACTCCAGGCAGAAAATCAGCTTCACCAGGAGCCCAGCTTAAATCCTCTATTCCAAAAATATCAGGTAGGATGGGAAGGAAGTAAACAGGAGAAACTAGAGACATGTGGAAGCCTGCAAGGCTAAGACCTTATTGGCATCCTGAGAGGTGGTGGGATGGCTCCTCTGTCTGGAGTGCTGGAATGGAAGGGCAAAGACACTTCATGAGGGAAAGGCAGGGGAGACAAATGGTGTCACCCTCTCTGTTGACCAGCTGGAGTGCATGGATGAGGAGCTGACTGAGAGCTTATGGGTAAGGATTAAAGGGAGGGCAGGAACAGGGGTCATTATTAGTGGGGAACTGCTACAGGCACCTGGCCAGAAAGACCGAGTCTGTGAGGCCCACTACAGACAAGTAGGAGCAGCCTCATGTTCACAAGCCCTGGTCCTCATGAGGGACTTCAACCACCCTTACACCTGTTGAAGGGACAACACAGCAGGACACAGGCAGTTCAGGAGGTTCCAGAAATGCATTGATGATAACTTCCTTCTCAAGTGACACTGACCATGAACAACCTCCAGGACAAGGATTCCGGCTCCTATTTCTGTGCCAAGAGGACTCGTACTGTTGGTGATGCTGCGAACTATAGTGACAATGCCAGTGATTATCTCACCCCCATCTCGGTGTCCCCAGGTGTCCCCACAGCCCAGACCCTTCCCCCAAACCTCAGCCCCTGGCCCAGCTCTTGGCCCTTTGCCCCAGATCTCCCCCGGCTGCCCCAATGCTGGACTGCTTGGGCTGCTTTGGCCCCAAACCCCAACCCTGGGCCCCAAACCCCAACCCTTGGCCCCAAACCCCAACCCTTGAACCCAAATTGGAAACATTCTCACCCTGAGCTCAACCTTGTCCCTCCATTCCCAACCATTTGACCCAAGACTTGTCAACTCCCACCCGAAATTTCCACTGCTCACAACAAGTCACAGCCAGAGACCCAAATCTGCCCCATTGGCCTCACATTGGGACTTCTGTCCTAAAATTAAAATTCTTGACCCTTTACCTCAATCTTGTGCCCAAAATCTTCACAGATTCAGGGAAACTTTGGGCAACAGGAGTCCCAAGTGTGACCCAGAGGTGACATTTGGGGCTGAACCAGTGCAGGGTTGGGGGAAAGGGTGAAGGGCTGGGCCAGGGGCTGAGGTTTGAGGGAAGGGTCTGGGCTGTGGAGACACTTGGGGACACCGAGATGGGGATAGCACTGCTATCATCACCATGAGCAGCAGGACCACCACCACCAGCAGATTTCCCGCAGAAATAGGAGCCGGAATCCTCGTCCTGGAGGTTGTTCATGGTCAGTGTCACCGAGCTCTGCCCGTTGTCCCTGGAGATCCTGAACCCACCCTGCACTGATGGGCCGTAACTGGTGGCACCATCACTGTTCCTGATCCCTGCAATCCATTCCAGCCCCTTTCTGGAGCTCTGTTGAACCCAGTTAATTCTATAAGTCCCGAAATCAAACCCGGATCCGCGGCAGAGCAGAGTCGGGGACCCCCCCGGGGGGCTGGAGGTCGCCCCCGGACTCCAGCAGGGTCAGGGTCATTTTTTAAGCTGATCATTAATAATTACAAAATAAAAATAATATTATAATAAAAAATAATAATTAATTATTCTTTTTCAATTTAAGTTTTATGTCCAAGGATTTGATTGGTCAGGGTTTTGTGTCAGTGGTTGATCTTTTCCCATCCCCATCTCCCCTTTTTCCCGCAGGGCTCCGGGCGGCCGTGACCCTGCTGGAGTCCGGGGGGGCCGAGCAGACCCCGGGGGGTCCCTGACTCTGCTCTGCCGCGGATCCGGGTTCGATTTTGGGAGGTTCTCCTATTATTGGGTACGACAGAGCCCCGGGCAGTCACTGGAATGGCTCGCAGGGATCAGCAATGGTGGCCACATCTACTACGCGCCGTCAGTGAAGGGCCGGGGCTCAATTTCCCGGGACAACGGGCAGAGCTCGGTGACACTGACCATGGACAACCTCAAAGGAGATGATTCGGGCACCTATTTCTGCGCCAAATCTCTTTATGGTGGTGGCAATTACGCCAATACTGCCTATGGTTTTGGCCCCGCCCCCATGGCCGTGTCCCCAGCTGTCCCCAGCTGTCCCCTGACCCTTCCCCCAGGCCTTTCCCTTCAAGGTGTCCCAGGTTGGGCTGGAAGTGTCACCGAGGGATGGGGACAATGTGGGGCCCGGGCACGGCCTCGGCTGGTTGGGCCAATGCCAAAGTTGGGATCAGAATCAGCAGCACCAAACACGGAGCCAAAAGTTTTACAAATGAAATCAGGTCTGGGTTTAAATAGACATTGACCCCACAATCCCAGGTTTGAACCCACACTGACCCCACAAACCACATTTAAATAAACATTAAACACACAAATTCAGGTTTAAACCCACACTGACCCCACAAACCCAGGGTTAAACCCACACTTGTTGCTGAATTTCTTAGGCAAAGAAACCATGATTTATCTATGGATATTGAACTACCCTGACTGAGGCCTGGCCTGTGACACTCAAGAAAATTCCCAGTGAGCTGTGGCGCAGCCAGAATTCGATATTCAGGTGTTTTTGGGAAAGATAACGGGGTGTTCAAGGTCATTCAATAGAATTGTTGGTGTGCAGGTGTGAGCCCCCTGAAGGGCAAACCAAACAATGTGTGTTTACATTCTTTCCTCTGCCCTGGGCCAATGGAAACGTGTCTGCATTTGTCAACTGTCTGGAGGAGTCTGTGACCTGCCATTGGAGATGGAACAGAGGGGCTTTGTAGAATTACCCACACTGGTCGTGTCCACGGCTGTCTCGGTCCAACCCTCTCTTATTAGATAGAAGGGCCGATAGGAGCGGGGAATGTCGCGACAGAGCCGCGCGACAGGCGGGGACAGAGGGGGGGCGGCCCCCGGGGAGGAGCCGAAGGTCGTGGGGGGACAAAGAGTAGGGACAGGGGGGGACACCTGGGGACACCTGGGGACAGGGGGGGACATTTGGGGACACTGAGGGACAATTGGGGACATTTGGGGGAGTTTTGGGAGTTTTGGGACATTCAGGGGGGTCTGGGGACATTTGGGACACTTGGGGACAGGGATTGGGGACATTCGGGGGTTTGGGGACATTTGGGGACAGGAATTGTGGTTTAGGGACATTTGGGGACAAGAACTGGGGTCTGGGGACATTTGGGGACATTTAGAGGGGTCTGGGGACACTTGGGGACAGGGATTTGGGACATTTGGGGGTGTTTTGGGGGCTTGGGGACAAGATTTGGGGGGATTTGGGGACAATTTGGGGGTGTCAGGACAGGAATTTGGGGCATTTGGGGACAATTTGGGGGTTTGGGGACAAGGATTTGGGGGGTTTGGGGACACTGGGGACATTTGGGGACAGGATTTGGAGGGATTTGGGGACATTTTGGGGGTGTCAGGACAGGAATTTGGGGGGTTTTGGGACATCTGGGGGAGATTTGGGGACATTTGGGGACATTCAGAGGGGTCTGGGGACACTTGGGGACAAGAATTGGGGGCATTTGGGGACATTTGAGGGCTTTGGGGACAGGAATTGGGGTCTGGGGACACTTGGGGACATTCAGAGGGGTCTGGGGACATTCGGGGCCGTTTGGAGGGTGGTGGTGACATTTGGGGACAGGAATTTGTCCTTGGGGACACTTGGGGACACTCAGAGGGGTCTGGTGACGTTTGGGGACAATTGAGGCGATTTGGGGACATTTGGGGACGGGAAATGTGGGGACTTGGGGACATTTGGGGACAGTTTGGGGACACTCGGGGACGTTTCGGGGGCGTTGGGGACATTTGGGGACAGTTTGGGGACATTTGGGGACGTTTGGGGGCTCTGGGGGTCACCTGGGGACACCTGGGGACATGTGGGGTGGCCCAGGTGTCACCAAGGGTGTCCCCAGGTGTGTCCTGGATGTCCCCAGGTGTGTCCAGGTGTGTCCAGGTGTCCCCAGGTGTGTCCTCGATGTCACCAAGAGTGTCCTCCATGTCCCCAAAGGTGTCCTGGATGTCCCCAGGTGTGTCCAGGTGCTCCCAGGTGTCCCCAGGTGTGTCTTCAGTGTCCCCAGGTGTGTCCTGGATGTCCCCAAGTCCATTCTTGATGTCCCCAGGTGCGTCCAGGTGTCCCCAGGTGTCTTCAGGTGTGTCCTCAATGTCCCCAGGTGTGTCCAGTTGGTCCCAGGTGTCCCCAAAGGTGTCCTGGTTGTCCCCAGGTGTCCCCAGGTGTGTCCAGGTGTCCCCCAGGTCCCTGTTGGTGTCACCGCTGTTCCCGTAGTCGTTCACCTGTGGGGACACAACATCCCCAGGTGTGTCCCCAATGTCCCCTCACCTGTCCCAGGTGTCCCCAGGTGTGTCCCCAGGTGTGTCCCAGGTGTCTCAGGTGTGTCCCCAGGTGTCCCCAGGTGTGTCCCCAGGTGTGTCCCCAGGTGTCCCCAGCTGTCCCCAATGTCCCCAGGTGTGTCCCCAGGTGTGTCCCCAGGTGTCCCCAATGTCCCCAGGTGTATCTGGGTGTGTCACTCACCTGTCCCAGGTGTATTTAGGGTGTTCCCAATGTCCCCAGGTGTGTCCCCAGGTGTCCCCAGGTGTGTCCCTCACCTGTCCCAGGTGTCCCCAATGTCCCCAAGTGTATTTGGGTGTCCCCAGGTGTCCCCAGGTGTATTTTAGGTGTCCCCAGGTGTGTCCCAGGTGTGTCCCCAATGTCCCCAGGTGTGTCCCAGGTGTCCCCAGGTGTGTCCCAGGTGTCCCCAGGTGTCCCCAGGTGTGTCCCCAGGTGTGTCCCCAGGTGTGTCCCAGGTGTCCCCAATGTCCCCAGGTGTATCTGGGTGTGTCACTCACCTGTCCCAGGTGTATTTAGGGTGTTCCCAATGTCCCCAGGTGTGTCCCCAGGTGTCCCCAGGTGTGTCCCTCACCTGTCCCAGGTGTCCCCAATGTCCCCAAGTGTATTTGGGTGTCCCCAGGTGTCCCCAGGTGTATTTTAGGTGTCCCCAGGTGTGTCCCAGGTGTGTCCCCAATGTCCCCAGGTGTGTCCCAGGTGTCCCCAGGTGTGTCCCAGGTGTCCCCAGGTGTCCCCAGGTGTGTCCCCAGGTGTGTCCCAGGTGTCCCCAATGTCCCCAGGTGTATCTGGGTGTGTCCCTCACCTGTCCCAGGTGTGTCCCCAATGTCCCCAGGTGTGTCCCCAGGTGTGTCCCAGGTGTCCCCAGGTGTATTTTAGGTGTCCCCAATGTCCCCAGGTGTCCCCAGGTGTGTTTTAGGTGTCCCCAGGTATGTGTAGGTGACTCACCTGTCCCAGGTGTCCCCAGGTATATCTAGGGTGTCCCCAGGTGTATTTGGGTGTGTCCCTCACCTGTCCCAGGTGCATTTGGGTCACTCACCTGTCCCAGGTGTTCTCTCACTCTCGTAGAGCAGGAAGGGGGGAGGGGCGGCCCCTCCCCCCCCGCGGGCGGCCGCGCCCAGGAGCAGCGGCAGCGCCCCTCCCCCACCCCACAGCAGGGGCCACAGGGGGGAGCCCGGCCTGGGGGGAGGGGCACAGTCACGATATGTCGCGATATGGCCACGCCCCCACCCTCCTATCGCGACATATCGGGACCCCGCCCCTCCCCCACCCTTATATCGGAATATATCGCGACCCCGCCCCTCCCCCACCCCAGAGCAACGGCCACAGGGGGGAGCCCGGCCAGGGGGGAGGGGCCACGTCACTATATATCGCGATAGAGCCACGCCCCCACCCTCCTGTCGTGATATGACCCTGACCCCGCCCCTCCCCCACCCTCCTATCGCGATATATCGGGAGGTTTTGGGACAATTTTGAGGCAATTTTGGGTCAATTTTGGGGCCATTTGGGGCAATTTTGGGCTGATTTTCATCAGGATTTTCCAGCACATTCTGGGCTGGATTTTGGGGTGAATTTTGGGTGTTTTGGGATGAATTTTGGGGCAATTTTGGGACAATTTTAGTGCTATTTTTATCAGGGTTTTTTGGGACATTTTACACAGGATTTTGGGGTGAATTTTGGGTGTTTTTTGGGGGATTTTGGGGTGAATTTTGGGGTTTTTTTGGAGGAATTTGAGGCAATTTTGGTGCAATTTTTATCAGGGTTTTTCGGGCCATTCTGGGCTGGATTTTTTTGGGAATTTTGGGTATTTTGAGATAAATTTTGGGTTAAAACTGACCTGGCCATGAGGGTGAGGGCGGTGGCGCAGGCCAGCCGGGCCCGGGGGCTCCCACACCTCAGGCCGTGGCTCAGCAGCCCCGGCCCAAAGGGGGACGAGGCCGGGGAGCCCAAAATCCGCAGCAGGTTCTCACCTGGGGAGGGAAAAAATACAAATTTTGGGGGGTTTAGGGGGTGCTGGGAGTGCCCAGGGGGGGTTTGGGGTGTGGCAAAATGGAGAATTAAAAAAATTTAGGATTTGTAAAAATTCGTGGGAAATTTGTGTGAAAATTGGCCACAAAAAAGGGATTTTTTTCTCCCAAATACCCTCAAAATTCCCCAATTTTATCCAAATTTCCTGAAATTTCTCAAAATTTCCCACAAATCTCCCTCAAAACTCCCATTTTCCCCCAAATCCCCCAATTTTTCCCCAAAATCCCCCCAAATTCTTCCCCAAACCCCCAAAATTTACCTCAAACTCCCCCCAAATCCCCCAATTCTCCCTCCAAAATCCCCCAAATTCCTCCCAAATGCCCCCAAAATCCTCCAATTTTCCCCAAAACTCCCCCAAATTTGCCCAAAATCCCCCAAATCACCCCCAAATCCACCCGAAATCCCCCAAATTCCCCAATTCTCCCCCAAATTCCTCCAAATCCCCCAAAATTCCTCCAATTTTCCCAATTCTCCCCCAAATTTTGCCCAAAATTCCCCAATTTTCCCCAAAATCCCCCAATTTTCCCTAAAATCCCCCAAATTTTGCCCAAAACTCCCCCAAAATCCCCCAAATCCCCCTAAAATCCTCCAAATTTTGCCCAAAATCCCCCAAATCCTCCAATTTTCCCCAAATTTTCCCCAAATTTTCCCCAAAATTCCCCAATTTTTCCCAAATTTGCCCCAAATTTTGCCCAAAATTCCCCAAATTTCCCCCAAAATCCCCCAAATTTCCCCAAAACTCCCCAAAAATCCTCCAATTTTCCCCCAAAATCCCCCCAAAATCCCCCAAATTTCCCCCAAAACCCCTTGAAATTTTCCCAAATTTTCCCCGAAATCCCTGTAAAATCACCCAAATTTCCCCAAAATCCCCCAAATTCTCCCCCAAAATCCCCCAACCCCCCCAAAATCCCCCCAAAATCCCCCAAATTCCTCCAATTTCCCCAAAAATCCCCCAAATTTTCCCCAAAATCCCCCGAAATCTCCCCAAAATCCCCCAAATTTTGCCCAAAATTCCCCAAAAATCCCCCAATTTTCCCCCAAAAATCCCCCAAATTTCCCCCAAATCCCCCCAAAACCCCCAAAATTCCCCTAAAATTTCCCAAAATTTCCCCAAAATTCCCCAAAAATCCTCCAATTTTCCTCCAAATTTCCCAAAAACCCCCAAAAAATCCCCAATTCCCCCCCCAAAAACTCACCCATTTCCCTGAGCGCGTCCCTCCTGTCCCGGGGGGGTCCCGGGGGGGGATTCAGGGGGGGGTCTCTCCCCTCCCCCACCCCCCTGACCCACATTTGGGGCGGGACCCCCAAGACCAGCCAGGAATGGACCAGGGAGGGCACAAAACCCCCAATCAAAGCCCCCAAAAACTGGGGGTTCCCCAAAAGGAGCCGCAGGAGGCGGGGGGCGCGGGGGGAGGGGCGGGGGGACCCCCCCAGATACCCCAAAAGGGCGGAAATGAGGGTGGGGGAGGGGAGGGAGGGGCAGGGCTCGGGGGTCTCGGCCAAACGCTGCAGGAGGAGCAGGACGGGGGCCTCGGGCATTTGGGGGTCCCCGGAAATGTGGGGAGGGGTCTGCGGGAGGGCCAGGGTGGTGAGAGAAAGGGGGAGGGGCTGGGGGGGGTTGGGAGGGGGAGGGGGGAGGGGAGATGGGGGTGGGGGAGGTGCTGCACAGCCACGACCTGGGTTTGGAGAGAAAAAAATAAAATAAAATAAACATCAAAATTACTTTTTTAAAAATTATTTTAAAAATTGTGAAATTGGATAAACTATTGTGTTAAATAAGAAAAAAAAAATAATTCTTTTTCTTGGAATTTTGGTAAATAAACACCCAAATCCCCCCCCAAAAATCCCTCAAAACCTCCCCCCAAAATCTCCCCAAAATCCCCAAAATCCCCCCAAAAGCCCCTCAAAATTCCCCCAAACCCCCCAAAACCCCTCCAGAACGCCCCAAATTCACCCCCAATCCTCCCAAGACCCCTCCCCAATATCCCAAACCCCCCAAAAATCCCCCCATATCCCTCCAAGACCCCTCCCCAATATCCCAAATACCCCCCAGGACCCTCCAATATCCCTCCAAGACCCCTCCCCAATATCCTAAATCCCCAAAAATCCCCCCAGAATCCCCCCCAGATCCCTCCAGGACCCCCCAAATCCCCCCAAAACTCCTCTAGAACACCCTAAATCCACCCCCAATCCCCCCCAAAACCCCCCAAGACCCCTCCCCAATATCCCAAATCCCCCCAGGATCCCCAAAAACCCCCTGAAACCCCCAAATTTCCCAAAAATCTCTCCCCATGGCTCCCCAGCCCCAAACCCCTCCCCAGGACCCCCAAAATCCCCCCAAATCCCCTCCCCAATATCCCAAATACCCCCAAAAGCCCCTCAAAATTCCCCCAAATCCCCTCCAAAGTACCCCCAGGACCCCCAAACCTCCCCAAAACCCCACCAGGACCCCTCCCCAATATCCCAAATCCCCCAAATCTCACCCAAATCCCCCTCCCCAATATCCCAAATCCCCAAAAATCTCCCCAGGACCCCCAAAATTCCCCCCAAATCCCCCTCCCCAATATCCCAAATCCCCCAAAAATCTGCCAAAAATCCCTTTAAATGCCCCCAAATCCCCAAAATCCCCCCAAACCCCCCCAAGACCCCTCCCCAATGTCCCAAATCCCCCCAGGACCCCTCAAAACTCCCCCAAACCCCACAAAAATCCCCCCAATTCTCCCCAGGACCCCTTAAATCCCCCCAAAACTCCTCTAGAACAGCCTAAACCCCCCCAAAAATCCCCTTAAATTCCCCCAAATCCCACAAAAATCCCCCCCAAAATTCCCCCAGATCCCCCCAGGACCCCCCCCAATCTCTCACCTGAGCCCCCTCCTGCTCCCTGTCGCCGCCCGTCCTTTGCCCCCCGGGCTCTCCCGAGGCCAATCCGCCGAGGCCGCCCCCTCCTCCTCCTCCTCCTGCGCCCCCTCCCCAATTGGGGGGTCCCCCCAGAGCCCCCTGGCCAGCAGCGGGACCACCCCCCAGGTCTCCATGTCCCTCAGGGCCGGGGGGTCCCAGGCGAAGGCGGCCAGGGCCAGCAGCACCCTTGGGTGCCAGCGGCGGGCGCGGGGCTCCCGCAGGACCCCCAGCAGAGCCCCCAGACCCCCGGAGTGACGGAGCCGGGCCCGGGTCACGGCCTCGCGGCACAGCAGGCACAGGGACCGCAGGGCGGGCTCAAAGTGCGGGCCCAACGGGGGGCTCCCGACCCCAGACCCAATTCGGGGAGACCCAGATACAGGTTTGGGGACCCCAGACCCAATTTGGGGAGACTCAGAGTCTGATTTGGGGACCCCAGACCCAATTCGGGGACACCCAGGGTGGGGTTTGGGATCTTTGGAAATGGGTTTGGGACCCCCAGAACCAGATTTGGGGACCCCAGACTCAATTTGGGGGACATAAGGGTGGGGTTTGGGGACCCCAGACTCAATTTGGGGACACCCGGAGCCTGATTTGGGGGTTTTGTCAAGTTTGGGACCCCCAGAGTGGGATTTGAGACCCCTGGGGTGGGATTTGGGATCCCCAGGGTGGGCACGGGGACCCCCAGACTCAATTTGAGGACACCCAGACACAGGTTTGGGGACCCCAGACTCAATTTGGGGACACCCAGGGTGGGATTTGGGATCTTTGGAAATGGGTTTGGGACCCCCAGAACCAGACTGGGGACACCCAGAGTGGGATTTGGGACCCCCAGACCCAGATTTGGGGGTTTTGTCAAGTTTGGGACCCTCAGAACCTGATCTGGGATCTTTGGAAATGGGTTTGGGGACCCCGGACTCAATTTGGGGACACCCAGACACAGATTTGGGACCCCTAGGGTGGGGGGATTCGAGTTTGGAACCCCCAGACTCCAATTTGGGACCCCCGGGGTGGGAATGGGGACCCCCAGACCCAGATTGGTGCCCCCCATTCCAATGGGGACCCCCACCCAATTTGGGACCCCCGTTCATTTGGGGGCCACCCCCCTCAAATAGGGGGGATTTGGGACCCCCAGACCCAAATTCAGGACCCCCACCCTTTAATTTGGGACTCTCACCCAATTTGGGACCCCCACAATTAACTTGGGGACCACCACCCTTTAATTTGGGACCCCCAGACCCAAAATTGGGACCCCCACCCTTCAATTTAGGACCCTCACCCTCAAATTTAGGACCCTCAGACCCAAATTTAAGCCCCCCAGACCCAAATTTGCCAAATTTGTGACCCCCAGACCCAAATTTGGGACCCTCAGACCCAATTTCGGCCCCCCCAGACCCAATTTCATCACCCCCAGACCCAATTTCATCCCCCCCAGACCCAAATTCGTCCCCCCCAGACCCCAATTTGCCAAATTTGTGACCCCCAGCCCCAATTTTTTGACCCCCAGCCCCCAGTTGTGGACCCTCGGCCGGGATTTGGGTGGGGGTCTGCAGGCCCAGCCCCCTGAGCACCGCGGCCACAGTGACCTCCACGGCTCCGGCCGCTCCCAGGGCCGGCCGCAGCCACCCCCGGCCACAGAGCGCGGCCAGCACGGCCAGCGCTGACCCCTGCGCGTCCTGAGTGACCCGAGTGACCACAGGGCTGGCCTGAGTGACCCGAGTGACCACAGGGCTGGCCTGAGGGGTCTGAGTGACCACGGCCTTGGGCTGAGTGACCCGAGTGACCACAGGGCTGGTCTGAGTGACCTGAGTGACCCGAGTGACCACAGGGCTGGCCTGAGGGGTCTGAGTGACCACGGCCTTGGGCTGAGTGACCCGAGTGACCACAGGGCTGGTCTGAGTGACCCGAGTGACCACAGGGCTGGGCTGAGTGATCTGAGTGACCACGGCCTTGGGCTGAGTGACCCGAGTGACCACAGGGCTGGTCTGAGTGACCTGAGTGACCCGAGTGACCACAGGGCTGGCCTGAGGGGTCTGAGTGACCACGGCCTTGGGCTGAGTGACCCGAGTGACCACAGGGCTGGTCTGAGTGACCCGAGTGACCACAGGGCTGGCCTGAGGGGTCTGAGTGACCACGGCCTTGGGCTGAGTGACCCGAGTGACCACAGGGCTGGTCTGAGTGACCTGAGTGACCCGAGTGACCACAGGGCTGGGCTGAGTGATCTGAGTGACCACAGGGCTGGCCTGAGGGGTCTGAGTGACCCGAGTGACCATGGGGCTGGACCGAGTGACCACAGGGCTGGGCTGAGGGGTCCGAGTGACCACAGCGCCGGGCTGAGGGGTCTGAGTGACCACAGGGCTGTCCTGAGTGACCCCAGGTGTGTCCTGAGTGACCCCAGGTGTGTCCTGAGTGACCCCAGGCCCGGCCAGAGTGACCAGAGCCCCCAGGGCAGGGGTCACGGCCTCGGCCACGCCGGCCGGACACGGAGTGACCAGCAGCCCCCGCAGGGCCCTGAGCAGGGCCGGACACGAGGGGTCAGCGGGGCCCAGCTCGGCCAAACGTCCGGCCAGGGCTGCGGCCGCCTGGACACGCAGCTCGGGGGGCAGCGCGGGGTCCTGCAGGGGGGGCTTCGGGCGGTTTGGGGAATTTTGGGGGTCCCAGGGACGTTTTTTGGAAGAATTTTGGGGGTTTTGGGGATGAATTTTGGAGGAATTTTGGGGATTTTGAGGATTTGGGGGGGTTTGGGGGTGATTTTTGGAAGAATTTTGGGGGTTTTGGGGATTTTGGGGGTCCCAGGTGTGGATTTTGGGGGAATTTTGGGGGTCCTGGGGGTCCCAGGGGCGTTTTTTGGGGGGATTTTGGGGGTGCCGGAGGTGAAATTTGGAAGAATTTTGGGGGTTTTGGGGATTTTGGGGGTCCCAGGGGCGTTTTTTGGGGAGATTTTGGGAGTTTTGGGGGTCCTGGGGGTGAAATTTGGAAGAATTTTGGGAGTTTTGGGGGTCCCGGGGATGAATTTTGGAGGAATTTTGGGGGTCCTGAGGGTGAAATTTGGAAGAATTTTGGGGATTTTGGGGGTCCTGGGGGTCCCAGGGGCGTTTTTTGGGGAGATTTTGGGGGTCCTGGGGGTGGATTTTGGGGGAATTTTGAAGATTTTGAGGATTTTGGGGGTCCCAGGGGCGTTTTTTGGAGAGATTTTGGGGGTTTTGGGGGTCTCGGGGGTGGTTTTTGGGGGAATTTTAGAGGCAGTTTTTGTGTGGATTTTGGGGGTGGGTTTGGGGGAAATTTTGGGGACTTTGGGGTCGATTTTTGGGGGGATTTTGGGGGTCCCAGGGAGAGGTTCCAGGGGGGTTTTGGGGGCTGGTTTTGGGAGGATTTTGGGGGCAGATTTTGTGGGAATTTTGGGGTCGATTTTTGTGCGAATTTTCAGGATTTTGTGGCCGATTTTTGTGGGAATTTTGGGGACTTTGGGGTCGATTTTGTGGCCGATTTTTGTGGGAATTTTCAGGAATTTGGGGTCGATTTTGGGGGTGATTTTTGTGTGAATTTTCAGGATTTTCTGGCCAATTTTTGTGGGAATTTTCAGGATTTTGTGGTCGATTTTGGGGTCGATTTTTGTAGGAATTTTCAGGATTTTCTGGCCAATTTTTCTGGAAATTTTGTGAATTTTGGGGTCGATTTTGGGGTCGATTTTTGTAGGAATTTTCAGGATTTTGGGGTTGATTTTGGGGGTGATTTTTGTGGGTATTTTGGGGACTTTGGGGTCGATTTTGAGGATGATTTTTGTGGGAATTTTCAGGATTTTGTGCCTGATTTTTGTGGGAATTTTCAGGATTTTCTGGCCGATTTTTATGGGAATTTTCAGGATTTTGGGGTCGATTTTGGGGATGATTTTTGTGGGAATTTTCAGGATTTTGTGGCCGATTTTTGTGGGAATTTTCAGGATTTTCTGGCTGATTTTTTTGGTAATTTTCAGGATTTTGTGGCCAATTTTTGTGCGAATTTTCGGGATTTTGGGGTCGATTTTGTGGCTGATTTTTGTGGTAATTTTGGGTATTTTGGGGGTGATTTTTGGGGCTATTCGGGGCGTTTTGGGGCTCCCGGGGGGTGCCCAGGATGCGCAGGGCTCGGGCAGCGCTCAGCAAACAGCCCGAGGTCACACAGCTCGACGTCAGAGAGATCAACAGGGGGGCGGCACCTGGGGGGAAAATTTTGGGGGGTTTTTGGTGATTTTGGGGGTTTTGGGGGATTTTGGGGGTTGTCAGAAATTTGGGGATTTTTGGGGGGATTTTTCGGGGTTTTTTGGGGGGTTTTTTGGGGATTTTTGGGGATTTTTTGGGAAAAATTTGGAGATTTTTTCCAGGATTTTTGGGGAAATTTGGGGATTTTTCAGGATTTTTTGGGGGATTTTTTGGGTTTTTTTGGGGGGAAATTTGGGGATTTTTCGGGGTTTTTTTGGGGATTTTTTGGGTTTTTTTGGGGGGAAATTTGGGGATTTTTCGGGGTTTTTTTGGGGATTTTTGGGGGTTTTTTTGGGGGAAATTTGGAGATTTTTTGGGGTTTTTTTGGGATTTTTTGGGGGTTTTTGGGGGAAATTTGGAGATTTTTTCCAGGATTTTTGGGGGTTTTTTTGGGGTTTTTTTTGGAGGGTTTTGGGGAGATTTGGGAGATTTTTGGGGAAAATTTGGGGGGTTTGGGGGAAATTTGGGGGGTTTTTTTGGAGGATTTGGGGGGGATTTGGGGGGTTTGGGGTTTTTTTGGGGGGGGGAAATTTCCCCAAAATTTCTCCAAAATTTCCCCAAAAAATCCCCCAAATCCCTCAAAATTCCCTAAAAAAATCCCCCAAAATTCCCTTAAAAATCCCCTAAAAATCCCTAAAAAATCCCCAAAATTCCCTTTAAAATCCCAAAAAAAATCCCCCAAAAATCTCTCAAACCCCCATTAAAAATCCAAAAAAAATCCCAAAAATTCCCCCCAAAAAAAACCCCAAAAATCCCCCAAATGTCATTGAAACTACCCCAAGTTCTCCCAAAATCTCTCCAAACCCCCCAAAAAATCCCCTCAAATTCCCCCCAAAAAACCAAAAAAATTCCCAAAATTCCCTTAAAAATCCCCTAAAAAAATCTCCCCAAACCCCCCAAAAATCCCCCCAAAAATCCCCTCAAAATTCCTCTAAAAAATCTCCCAAACCTCCCGAAAAACCCCCAAAAATCCCCCCCAAAAAAACCCTCAAAAATGCCAAAAATCCCCAAAAAATCCCCCAAAAAATCCCCAAAAAATCCCAAAAAAATCCTCAAAAATCCCCAAACCCCCCAAAAAAACCCCCCAAAATTCCCAAAAAAATCCCAAAAAAATCCCAAAAAATCTCCAAACCCCCCAAAAAAACCCCCAAAAATCCCCAAAAATATCCCAAAAAAATCCCCAAAAATTCCCAAACCCCCCAAATCCCCCCAAAAAACCCAAATTTCATCTCACCAGCCTCGATGACGTCGCGGGCTCCGTCGGGCTCCAGGGCCAGGTTGGCCAAAGTGCGAGCGGCGCGATTGCGAACGCCCTCGGGGGCCACGGGCAGCCCCAGGATGGACACTGGGGGCAAAGGGCAAAGGTCAGGGGTCAGCAAAGGTCAGGGGTCAGGGATGGACGCCCTCGGGGGCCACGGGCAGCCCCAGGATGGACACTGCAATGGTCAGGGGTCAAAGGGCAAAGGTCAGGGGTCAGCAAAGGTCAGGGGTCAGCGATGGACATCTTTCTTTTGTTTAAGGGTAACCACTGACTAAACAGATTTCCTGAACAGTTTGGCTTGGTATATACTTAACGTTGAACTGCAAGAATGCATCCTCAGAGATGGATGTGCAATTACAAAAAATAATTTATTATTTCTCATTGACCAAGCAATAAAAATGTGGTTATTAGAACAATGAAGTTTTAAAGTGCAGTACCTAGTTAATTCTAAATGTTCACATACAGCTCTGTAATGTAAAATATAACCATATTTTATATGCCATATATCCTGAATTCATATGTACTAGTAACACTTCTCATGGGGTGACCATGATAACCGAAATAACCGTGCCTGAATTGACACCATTCTTCCATCTAATCTTGCTCAGACTACAAAAGAACTAAAAAGAAAGGAGAAAAGTGGGAATCTCCTTCAGTACATTATAAGTCCTTGGCCATCCTGGAAGTTTTATTTTTTTAGTGAACTGTCAGAATGAAACACGACCTAATGTTACTTACGCTATAGCTATTATACTCACAGTCAGATTGATGACGGCCAAAATAAAAAGAACAACAATCACACATATGGCCAAGTTGCCTTTCCTGCCACGTAACCCTGTCTTATGGAGACGGTCTTCATCAATTGGAATGTATCCTGCTTTGAAGTTGCTGTTGTGCTCCTTATTAACGTTCCTGCGTTCCACAGCCTTCTCTCGCATAGACTTCTTCACCGGGCCGTTAGAGCTTTGCTGTAACACAGGGCATGGGTTAGCTTCAAAAGGCACGTAAATTAGCTACAATGACACACACATATGTATGCAAACAATGTAAACTGACTGGTGGAATATACTGGATATTATGTTGAGAATAATTTTTCCGTCTGCCACCCTGCTGTCAGAATACACACTTAGAACCACAGCAACCTCTGCTAACATAATGACTAAATTTAAAATCCAGATACTTTCAGACAATATATGACTTTAATATTTATCATGGCAGATGGGAATTATTAATTATATTGTTACAGTTAAAAACCTAAAACCAGCTACCAAGAAATTCATCAAGTTTTTACCTCTCAGAGATGATACAGGACATAATCCTGCACGTCATCTGCCAGTACACAGGATTTTAGTTCCCTCCGTGCTCATATGTGATAGACTCTCAGTGACTATTCAAGAAGAGCATGGTGGATACAGTTTTTAAATTAGTTTGACAGTACAGGGTTTGCATTCAACTCCTGTTGCTTGCATGCAGCATCGAGAAAGATACTGTGAGGCTTCACACCTGGCATGGGGAACTTGGCCGGAGTGGCTTTCGTGTAATAATCTGAAGTTATGACATTGTAAGGGATTTCCTCTCAATGTAACAAATTAATAGAGGAAACTCTTGTACATATTCGTAGTGAAAATAAATCTTTAATGTATTTTTGTAGCTGTCCAAAACGGAACGGTTTGTTATTTAGGGATTCACATGTTCAAAGAAGAAGCTTGATCTTTTGGACGGAATTAAGTTTGTTCACTTGAATCCTAAAGCTACACTTAAGTGACTGCACTTGCACGTCTACGCTGAAGTAGCAACACCGTGTTTTCTGCTGCTGAAGAGCTAAGAGATAGTACTGAGAAAGGTGCTTGACCTGACAAGTTTATGGAGATGTTCGGGCCCCGTGTGGCCCTGCAGAGCACACACGACCTGCGGGCCCCGGGGCACCCGCCGCCTCCCGCCCCGGCCAGAACCCTGCGCCTCAGTGCAGTGCCGGGCACGCACCATTGCCGGGCACGCACCATTGCCGTCTGTGGCACACCCACGCCTCCGGCAGCACGGCGCCGCTGCGGGCCGCCCCGCCCCGCCCCGCCCGGACAGCAGCCTCGGGCCGCCTCTCCCCTCCCCGGCCGAGCGGGTCCCGCCCGCTCACCGCGGGCCCGGTCCCCCCTGACCCCGGCGGGGACGGCGCCGCCGCCCTCCCGTGCCCGTGTCCCGCCGCGTACGGACCTGCTCGGGGCCGGCCGCCGCCATCTTGCCCCGCCGCCGCCGCGCGGGGCCCGCGGGCGCCCCCTGGTGCCGCTCCGCGCGGCGGGTCCCCGCGCCCGCTGCCGTTACCCGGCAGCGTCACCTGGCGGCCACGGGCCGTACCCGCTCCTCGCTGCCCCTCTCCGTTACCGTGGCACCGCCGCCGCCGCCGGCCGTACATCACCATCGCGGCCGTACGGGCCCGGGGCAGGGGCACCGGGCCGGCTGTACCATCGCTGGTAGACCCGCGCCGCCCGAGGAGCGCTCCCGGAGCGACATCGAGTCAACGCAACACCCCCAAGAGCGAGCTAACATCCTGCCATGGCCAGAGACTTAAAGAGTTTGGTGGGCGCGGGGAGCGCCCGGGAGCTGCAGGAGAAGCTGGAGAACTGGCATCAGGACTACGAGGTGGGTGCTGGCGCTCCCGGGCCGGGGCGGCCGGCGCCGGGCGTTGCAGCGGCCGGTTTGGGCCCCGTCCCGCGCCCCTGCGGTTGGCGCCCCTCACACACCTCTGAGTGCCAGCCCCGGCTTTTTGCCTCTTTGCCCATGGCGAGGCTCCCTGAAAACAAGGGCCGGAGGTTGAAAGTGAGGTTTGAGGCACACTGGCTCTAAACAGGAGAGAGCGTTGGAGTAAAAGAGCGGCAGGTGAAAAGGACCCGGGGCAGGCTTGTGCTCAGGAGAAACCGGCCGTGGGCCAGAAACGGGCAGGAGAACGGGGGGGAAAGAGGTGCTGAGGCGGAGAACGGGCTATCCAGCACCCCAGCCCTTCTGGGAGGGGAAAGAGGCTGCTGCAAGGCCACACGGCCCCGAGGGGTCAGAACGGGACTGAGGGAAGAGTTTCGGCTGCAGAGGGAATGTAGTGGAATCCAGGGAGTGACAGGAAACTGAGGAGGTGAAACAGTGGAAGAAATAGAGAAGGTGTGAAATTAGGGAAAGATGAGGCAGAGGAACATGAAACTTGTCAGGTGTGACTTTGCTCAGTGGAAAATTGTGACAGAGTTTTCACTCCTGCATCCCCAGGTTTCTGTACCTTCAGGATGTAGATGGGGCTTGTGCTCAGGTCAGGAGCCTGTAACCACCTGCTGTGTGCTGTGCTTGGTGAGGAAAGAGATGCAGCGTTTCCAGGGAAAATCAGCTATTTTCTTTTACTTTATGGTTGGATAGGAGTTACAGTTACATAGCCAGTGTAACTCTCTGCAGGATTCATGACAAAGGACAATTTTAGGGAGTTTGAGAGTAGCTGGTAAAGCTACCACAGAGGAGGAACAGTGCCGTGCATTTCAAAATCTTGCAAATGGATGGTGAGGTAGACCTTAGGAGGGCTGAGCAGCAGTGGGGGCTGACCCCTCCATCATGAGTTGGTTGGGAATAGTCTTTCAGGTCTTGGAAAATGAAGATGAACAGTTTCAGGCTGCTGTTGCAGGAAAAGAGGAGCTGGCAGATGGAAACACTGTGTTATGTTGCTGTAATGAGCTGGAAAAATGCACTTTTGTAGCTGTGTTCTTGTGAAGGTGAGCAGGTTGACAGTGCTCCCCCAAGGCCCGAGGAAAGCATATTGCAGCGATCAAAACACAAGCTGATGGGCACATGGGTGGGATTTTCAGCTCTTTTGGAAGCTTGTAAAAACCATACGGAGTCATTAAAACCTGAAGACCTAGAGAGTGATCTATGTGGAAGGTGATACACAGGTTACAGATAAAGATTAAGGAAGGAAGTAAAAAAGTGTGTATTCTTCTGGCAGGTGTAGTTTAAATTGCAAAATTTTCAAAACTGCATTTGCTGAACGTGATGTAGTTTTGTTGTTTCCTAGGCATAGTTCTGGGTTTTGCTCCTTCAGTAGTATATGTTTCAGTTTGTAACTCTTAAAAATCAGGTGAAATTGCGTGGAGACTTCATGTGACTGCTGACAAAGCAAGATAAGAGCCTTTTCCTTGTATGTGTTATTTCAGCTAATATGGAAAACCAGATTTTGTTTTTTTTCTTTTAATCCGACAATCTGCTAGATTATTATTTTAATAACTGTTGAAAGATTTTAACCCAGATTCATAATTTCTATGATTCTTCTTTTAGAGATACTTGTGGTTGCAGCATCTTTATAATTGAAAAGGAGTATGTTTTCTCAAGTAGTGAATTATCTGAGTGATAGAAGTCCTGATGCATTGTTCATTTGCCTATTAAAAATGTGAACCTTAAAAAATGAGTATTCTAATGCATTCAGTAAGGAAAGGTTGGAAAGATGTAATTACAGGGGGGAAAACGTCGTGATTGTAGCTTTAAGTAAGAAAGCCCACACAGATGTAGTAATGCATGTTGGGGTTTGTAAAGTTTTATGTACATTTGTCTGTGTTTTATGTACATTTCAGTTTAGTGTACCCCAGTTTTATGTACCCAAAATGGCTTCCCTGGGCCCTGTTCCCCTGACTCCATCTTGTTGTTTACCACTTAAGTTATATAACCCTCTGCCTACCCTCCCTGGAGACAGTCCCTGATTGGCCCGTCCTTCCCGCCACAGGCCCTGTCCATCACCCTTACCCCCCATGCCAATCTCCCTGAGGCCTGGGCCTAGGGATTGGCTGGGTCCCTTCCCGCCTTTTCCCTGGTCACTCCTGGTTGGATCACCCCTCACCCTTGCCACTCCCTGGTTCCTGCTCATTGGTTGTTCTGCGCTTTCCCCACACCCACTCTGTGTTGTATTTAAGCCGGTGCATTTGTTTGCTCGGGGCTCTCCCTGGAGTGCCCGGGCAGGAATAAACTTCTCTGACCCCAAGCTCCCGGAGAGTCCTTCTCTCATTTATCACCGGCTTCGTGGCTGCAGCTCAGGTCGTTGGCCTAGGTGGAGGACCACAAATATCAGGTGTACTGCTACGTGCGCTCCGGGCTAGCCACACAGGGCAAGCGCACGGCGGCAGGGGTGGCGCCCAACGTGGGGCCCCTCAGTGTCAGCACCTGATTCCTGCAGCGGCGCAGGAAGCGACAAGCGAACCATCGGGTTCGTTGCGGATTACAGTTCCAGGCTGTTTCGCAGTCTGCGCACCTTTCGTAGAGCAGCAGCTTAGGCTGAGCGCTCCGAAAGGGTGAAGAAGGTAGCTCCCTGCACCCGGGAGTCTTCTTCGAGGCCGGTCTACCCTCAAGCCTTTTTCCGAAGACCCTTGGACGGGTAAGTATCCCCAAAAGCCCTTCGCTCCCAGGGGGGAGGAGGTTTCGGGAGGAAGCTTACCCGTGGGAAGGAAAGGGGATACCGCCACCCGGGGGGAGGTGGTCCTTTCCGCAATAGGGGGAGGGAGTCTCGGGGTGACACCCGAGATTCCTAGGCTGCGCAGCCCCCGGGGGAGTGGGGAGGGAGCCTGCCGCGTTTTGGGTCCTTTCTCTCGCTTTTCTCGGGTTTTGGTTTCCAAGGGCTCTTCGCTTTTCAGTTAAGTTTTGTGATTTTCGTTGTTTGTGTTGTGGCCTTGGTGGCTTTGGTCTTTCGTTGATCCCGCCCCGGTTCAGAGGTTCGTGGCCTTGCCGGTTTTTAGTGCGGACGGTGTTGGTTTTTGAGTTGTCTTGTGTTTTGAGGCTTGTTGGTTGTGGTGTGGGCGCAATTGATATCGGATAGCCATGGGTGCACGGCTGAGCGCGCCACAGAGAGAAGTGCGTTGTAAAGTTAAGAGTTTGTTGGTTGCTACAAATTTCAGGTTTTCTAAGGGAGATTTAAATAAGTTTGTAAGATTTCTCTTCCTGCATTTCCCTAAGACAGTTGCCCGATCCGTGGACACTGCCGTGTTTTGGGCTGCAGTGTTCGTCAAATTTGCTAATCTGGCCAAGTCGGGCGACAAAAATGCACTTAAATTCCTTTATTGGGTTCGACAGCTACGAGCTGCATGTAATAGTTTAGAGGGAATGCAGAAAGGGAGCTCCCGGGGTTCGTTGACAAGTTTATGTTCTTCCCGTCCTAATCCCCCTGCCCGTCCTCCCTCTCCCCGGCCAGGAATCCTCAAGGGGTCCTCTAGCCCCGGCCCCTTGAGGGACGGCAAATCCCCCCGCCTGGGCTGTCCCGGCCAGACGGCTCAGGACTCTCGGAGCCGGTGTACCCCGCCGGTAACGACATCTTTCCTACCCCAGATGTCCCCTAAGCCTCGTGTTAGATTTTCCTTTGCAGAGCCGGATTCCCCTGGTGTCCAAAATGGCGCCCTGAACCCCTCTCCACAAAATGGCGGCGGGCGCCTTGCCCGCTCGTCGTCCCTCTCTTCGTTTTTCCCCTCCCACCCTCGTCCCCCCACCCTCAGGACGTCATCTAGGAACACCAACCCCTTTTTAGATACTCCTCCCCTTTCCCACAAAGAGTTTCCTCCCCTTTCTCCTCCCATTTCCCCACCTTCCTACTCCGCCCACTCTCCGCCCACAGAAAACACGCCCCTTCCCTCAGCACCGCCCACCGACTGGTCCCGCCCCTCTTCCGGTTCCCACGCCTACCCTTCCGGTTCCCACGGTTGGAGCCCAGAGGGGGAGGGCCTGGAAACCGGAAGCCCCGAACCAAGTGGTCTTCCCATGGTCGCCCCTGTCACCTATCGCGGCCGGGGTGGGGCAGCCACTTGGAGACCGTTTCCGCAGGCGGCTATCAAGGATCTCATGAAAACCCTGAAGGAGTACGGACGAGAGAGTCCGTACTTCCAGGGCATGTTGGAGTCAACACTTGCGGGGCATGTGGTCGTCCCTTGGGATCTTAAGCAGCTCTTCCGGTGCCTCAATAATAAAACAGAGTACAAGCTCTGGCAGGGCACTTGGAAAGACCTGCTAGGACGAGCACTCCCTAGCTTGTTAAGAGATCCGATAACTGCCACGGATAACGGTGGGGACCCCATCACCTTAGAACACCTGATGGGGGAGGGTGATTGGAAATCTGCTTCCGATCAGGCAGAAAACATACCAGAGGGGGTGCTGACGGTAATCAAGGAAAAAGCGGTGCAAGCCTTCTGTGAGATGCGGCCCACGGGACCTCTAACATCCTATAGTGAGATTTTCCAGGGTCCGGCGGAACCGTTTGTGGCTTTTGTCGAGCGGCTGACGGCGGCTATTGAGCAAAAGGTCAATAGGGTGGGTGCGAGGGAAGACCTCCTCGAGGAGATGGCATTCAAGAATGCTAACGAGGAGTGTCGCGAGGCCATCCTCAGGATCCCGAAGTTACCTGGGGAGCAGCCCACCCTAGATGAGATGCTCAAGGCCGTCAGTGCTAGAGTCGCCGCTGGAAAACCACGGACCCTACAGAAGAGGCCGTCTGGTCCCCGAGTCGCCGCAGTCTCGCAGAAGGAAGAACAAAAAACGCCCAAGACGCCAAGAACATCTAAGAAACCACCGGACAATCGCCCGTGCTTTCTGTGCGGCCAGAAAGGGCATTGGTCTAGCCAATGCCCCCAAAGGGCACAGTTCCAAACATTTTTGAAAAAGGGGGGAGGTGGGAAGGGGGGACATCCCTCCTCAAAAAACTAGATGAGGAGCGCGGCGCCCCCCGGCGTGCGGATACCAACAGGGAGGGCAACACTGCCGGGAAGGGTGACGTTCATGAAAATAATGATCTTTCTGTTTCTGCCCTCCACAGAAGGATGGTTGTGCCCTGCATGACCGAGACACCTACAATGACTGAAATACCGGACATGACACTTCAACTTGCTGAGACCGAAAGAGCTCCTCTCCAGGACGCTGAGCCGGAAACTAAGACCTTCGTCCGGGAACCCGAGGGAACCCTGACGACCGACTCAAGGTATGAGCCCTTTAGGCTCAAGTTGGCGCAGCCTCTTCACTTGCGGGATCGCGATTGGCACACAGTCGTGGTCTCGAAGGACAGGGGCTCCTGGGACGAAATAGGATGCAAATTTGCCGTGGTGGGAGACTGTAAACATACACCACCTGACATACACATAGCCCCCGGGGTCATCACCACCGACCCCAGGAGGTTCGAATTGTGGCTGCACACAGACCACCCACCCACATTCCTACCGAAAGGCCAAGTTATCGCGCAGCTCATCCCAGAACCCCTTCTCGCCATCTGCCAGGAAATAGGGGACGAAAATGAGACAACGGGGATGAGCTGCACCGAAGATGAAGAAATGAGCATCCTTTCGGTAAGGAAGATCACGCGCAGCAAACCAACAGACACATGCAGGATCAGTGTGGGTGGGGACAGTACAAACATCAAAGGGGTCTGGGACACGGGGGCGGATGTGACGGTCATACCGGAGAGTTTGTGGCCGTCACATTGGGAACTGCAATCCGTGGGAAAGCACGTCTCGGGTGTAGGCGGGCTTCAATTGGCGAAACAATCGAAGGACGTGGTCCAAATTGAGGGGCCAAACGGGCAATTGGCTTCACTGCGCCCGTTTGTTTTGAACTACGAGACACCCCTGTGGGGTAGAGACCTCATGCAGCAGTGGGGGGTCACAATTGGCTTTCCAGACCCCCCCAAGGTTAACACAGTGGCCATCGACGAGCGCCCTACCTTGAAGCTGAATTGGCTGTCTAACGAACCAGTCTGGGTAGAGCAATGGCCACTGTCTCAACAGAAATTAAAGGCGCTCAACGAGCTCGTGGGAGAGCAGCTGGCCAAAGGCCACATAGTGGAGTCCACCTCTCCGTGGAACTCCCCGGTCTTTGTCATTCAAAAATCAGACAAGACCAGATGGCGGCTCCTCCACGACCTCAGAAAAATTAATGAAGTGATTGAAGATATGGGGTCACTTCAACCAGGGATGCCTTCCCCGACCATGCTCCCCCAAAATTGGAAATTGGCCGTCATAGATATAAAAGATTGTTTCTTTCAAATTCCGCTGCATCCGGACGATGCCCCACGATTTGCCTTCTCGGTTCCTACCACTAACCGAGAAGCCCCGAGGAAGAGGTATCACTGGCGGGTTTTACCCCAAGGAATGAAGAACTCTCCAGTTATTTGCCAGTGGTACGTCTCTTCCTTGCTCGCTCCTGTGCGTGCAGCCACGCACCAAGCCGTCATTCATCATTACATGGATGACGTCTTGGTGTGCGCTCCCACCGACGACCTGCTGGCCCACGTGCTTGACCTTACAGTGGCTTCACTGGCTGCTGCAGGGTTCGAGTTACAGGAAAATAAGATTCAGAAGATGCCCCCCTGGAGGTACCTGGGACTCGTCATCAGTCAGCGGACCATTGTGCCGCAGCAATTGGAAATAAGAACCAAAATTGAGACATTGGCGGATGTCCAACAGCTGTGTGGGACGTTAAATTGGGTGAGGCCTTGGCTGGGTCTCTCTACGGAGGACCTGGCCCCCCTTTTCAGTTTACTGAAAGGGGGAGAAGAGGGACTCAGTTCCCCTAGGTCCCTTACCCCAGAGGCGGAACAGGCTCTGGAAAAGGTCCAGGAGGTAATGTCCACCAGGCAGGCCCACAGGTGCAGACCTGACCTGCCCTTCCGATTCGCAATCTTCGGAAGGCTGCCCCACCTCCAGGGACTGATATTTCAGTGGGACAATGTCATCCAGAAACTCCCTAAGAGGGACCGTGATGGCAACGACCCGCTCCTCGTCATCGAGTGGGTCTTCCTAGGCCATCACCGGTCCAAACGGATGACAAGGCCACAGGAGTTGATGGCTGACCTTATCCGGAAGGCTAGGCTCCGAATTCGGGACCTAGCCGGCTGTGATTTCGAGTGCATTCACATGCCAATTAGGCTATCATCGGGCCAAATTACAAAGGCAATGTTGGAACACCTTCTTATGGAGAATGAGTCACTCCAATTCGCGCTGGACAGTTACTCTGGGCAAATTTCAATAACTCGGCCTGCCCACAAAATTTTTAATTCGGATTCTACATTCCAATTGGAATTAAAATCAATTCAGAGTAAAAAACCCCTCGATGCCTTGACAGTTTTCACTGACGCGTCCGGGAGGACTCACAAGTCAGTCATGACTTGGAGGAATCCAGAAACTCAGCAGTGGGAGTCAGATGTTGCGGAGGTGAAGGGATCGCCTCAAGTTGCTGAGTTGGCCGCAGTCGTCAGGGCGTTTGAGAGGTTCTCTGAACCTATTAACATTGTAACAGATTCGGCATACGTAGCTGGGGTAGTATCCAGAGCGGAGAACTCCATACTGCAAGAGGTGGACAACCTTGCCCTGTTCGAGCTGCTTTCGAAACTTGTAAAACTGATCTCCCACCGAAAGCAGCCATTTTATGTGATGCACATCAGATCACACACGGACCTGCCAGGAGTCATCGCCGAGGGAAACAGAAGGGCAGATGCCCTTGCTGCCCCTGTGGAGGTGATTCCATTGCCTAACACCTTTGAGCAGGCAAAGCTCAGCCACCAACTCCATCACCAGAACGCCCCGGGCTTGGTCCGGGAGTTCCACCTTACCCGTGACCAGGCCAAGGCGATTGTGGCCTCTTGTCCCACTTGCCACCGAAATTCAGTCCCTTCGATGGCCACGGGGGTTAACCCCCGAGGGTTGTCGAGTTGTGAGGTGTGGCCAAGTGACGTCACACACTATGCCCCCTTCGGGAGGCAGAAGTTTGTGCACGTCACGGTGGACACCTTTTCGGGAGCCGTGTACGCCTCTGCCCACACAGGGGAGAAATCGGCGGATGCCATTCGGCATCTGATACACGCTTTCTCCTTCATGGGCATCCCCAAGTCTCTAAAGACTGATAACGGCCCAGCGTACACGTCCAGGGAGTTCTGTATCTTCCTACAGCAGTGGGGAATAAGTCACAAGACTGGCATCCCTTATTCCCCAACGGGCCAAGCAATTGTGGAAAGGACCCATCAAAACATCAAGAGGGTCCTTAGCCAGCAGTCTAGCATCCTAAGAAACGAACCTCCATCTATCAGGTTGTCCCGGGCCCTCTTTACAATCAATTTTCTAAACTGTTCCTTCGAGACCATGAACCCGCCAGTGACGAGGCACTTTCGTGGGAGTGCACAGTTAGCGCCCCACGAAAGGCCAAAAGTCCTCGTCAGGGATCCAGAAACCTTGAGAACATTAGGACCTCACGATTTAATTACCTGGGGACGCGGGTACGCCTGCGTCTCCACTGACACCGGACTTCGGTGGGTTCCATCCCGCAATGTGAGACCTTATGTCCCCAAGGTTTCCAAGGAGGGTTCCAGGCCGGCTCAAGTGACAGTTGCCTCCTGGAGAAGGAGGAAGAGGTCCGGTACCGAGGGCAGTAAACAGAAAGACGATCCGGCAAGAGGGGCAGAAATTACAGCTGCAGTTACCTTGCCCCACTGGATGTTTCCCCCCGAGGGAGAGGAGGAAGACTCCTTCCCTTTTTCAGTTTCTGTCAATGATCCCGAACCAGGAACCCTGGAGTGGCTCTTTAATTGACTTAAAGTATGTGTTCTTAGTTCTCCCCCCAGGGAAGCCGCGGACCAGACCACCCAATCCTTCGCTAGAGGATTGCCCCCAAGCATCATCATTGCCATCTGGATGATGCTCCTAGCCAGCCTCGCGGGACCAGCGACCACCTGGATGGTCCCCCAGCCCAAGGCAAACGTATGGAGGACCTTGGCCAAGTCTCTAAAGCAGGACCATATCTGTCTGTCCTCCGCCTCAGCAGGAGATCCCCTGTCATCGTGCCTCGTGGGGATCCCGTCCGTAGAGAGTGAGTTCCCCCCTCAACTCTTGCGGTTCAGAGCAAGTTATAATCGTAAGCCCATCCAGGTTAATCATTGGAAGGAAATAGGCCACGATTCCCATCTAATCAAAAATCCCTTGGCGCTCTGGAAGGAGTGGACCTCCCACCTCCCTGTCGTTACCCAAGAACCCCAGGAGCTGGATCTCCTGGGGTCTTCCCCTGCAACCTTTTGCATCCACTTTTCCTTCCAGCCCGCGGCCAACGTCCGAAAGCACTATCGCGAAATCAAGCAGGTATCAGATAACTACTGGGCCAGTCGGTGGTGCTCTGCCCTGGCCCACGTAGCAACAATCTCCAGCACCCAACCCCTTGCACTTCCCCCGAAAACGTTTTTGATTTGTGGAGATAGGGCTTACAGCGGCATCCCCTCTCTTGTGTACGGAGGCCCATGTACACTCGGGCAGTTAGGGCTGTTTACCCCCAACAAAACTCAAATTATTCATTGGATCAAGAAAAATTCTACTCAGCATGCATCAATCAAAAAGAGAGGCCTGGCAAACCTCCACCCTGATTGTGAATCGGAGATATTGCATTGGTCCAGGGCCAAGGCTACGGCCGTCACGATTTTTCTGCCCTGGGTTTCAATTGCAAAAAACATGGGGGAATTGGCCGAATTGGAGTGTTGGGTGGCAAAACAAGCGAATTTGACGTCTAACGCGCTATCGGACCTCCTTGCAGAGGAGAAAATAACGAGGCAGGCCACCCTGCAAAACAGGGCGGCCATTGATTATCTCCTGCTGCTTCATCAACACACTTGCGAAGAGTTCGAGGGGTTGTGTTGCTTCAACCTCTCGAGCAGGGCGGAGGACATACACAAGTCCATCGTTAAAATCCGAGATATGGTCGGAGAGATCAAAAAAGAGACTGGAGGCTGGCTAGGGAACCTACTGGACAAATGGGGGGTCCCTTCGTCCTCTTGGTCTGGTTCCGTGATTCAAACCTGTTTGACCATTGTTTTTGTTTTAGTTATTGTTTCGGTTGCTTTTGCAGTCATTAAAAAGATGCTTCTAAGGTTAATTTCAGACAACACCTCTCCCACAATAAACCACCTAGAAGAGAGCCCCCAGGTGAAAATCGAACTCCAAGAGCTGGAGGACGCCCTTCGCCAGCTAGATGAGTTCCGGTCGGCGCCTTTTGACGAAGAAACGGTTCTCTAAAGACTGTCAAGAGCTTTCGCTCTTTCTTTAGTTAAAGTAAAAGGGGGAGATGTTGGGGTTTGTAAAGTTTTATGTACATTTGTCTGTGTTTTATGTACATTTCAGTTTAGTGTACCCCAGTTTTATGTACCCAAAATGGCTTCCCTGGGCCCTGTTCCCCTGACTCCATCTTGTTGTTTACCACTTAAGTTATATAACCCTCTGCCTACCCTCCCTGGAGACAGTCCCTGATTGGCCCGTCCTTCCCGCCACAGGCCCTGTCCATCACCCTCACCCCCCATGCCAATCTCCCTGAGGCCTGGGCCTAGGGATTGGCTGGGTCCCTTCCCGCCTTTTCCCTGGTCACTCCTGGTTGGATCACCCCTCACCCTTGCCACTCCCTGGTTCCTGCTCATTGGTTGTTCTGCGCTTTCCCCACACCCACTCTGTGTTGTATTTAAGCCGGTGCATTTGTTTGCTCGGGGCTCTCCCTGGAGTGCCCGGGCAGGAATAAACTTCTCTGACCCCAAGCTCCCGGAGAGTCCTTCTCTCATTTATCACCGGCTTCGTGGCTGCAGCTCAGGTCGTTGGCCTAGGTGGAGGACCACAAATATCAGGTGTACTGCTACGTGCGCTCCGGGCTAGCCACACAGGGCAAGCGCACGGCGGCAAATGCACATTCATTTACAGTTGATTTCCAGTGGTGAAAATCTGACCCAATGCTGTAAATTATTAGAACTCAACACTGCGATTCAAAAGCAGCTCTTCTCAATTCTCAATGAAACATCTCAAGAAGGTAAATCAGTGCCTTGTCTAATTACGAACATGTTTCACATATGGCATTTTTTCCAACTCTGGCTCTTTCTGTAAGTGTTCTCACCATTTCTTAATGTGTGTGTTTTTTTAGAAGACTGTCCAGCAGTAAAAAGCTGTCTCCTGCCAAAAGTATGCTGTTCTGCTTCAGGAGGTCAGGTGTGTAAGAAACTTATTTTAAGGGAATAGAACTACATGAATTGATACCAGCAGAAGATCTTTAATGACTTTCTGTTAATATTAGCCTCTCTCTCAGATTTTACTTAATGAAATATATCCTTAGTTGCTTGTGGAGGAATTTGCTTTGTATAAGAAGAAGTCTGTGTTATTATACTGCTTTCCTCTCCTAGGTAAAGATTTGATATTTACATTTACATTTACATTTGCAGAGACATCATAAAAATGCCATTTTTAAAATGTTTATGAGATATTTGTGCCATATGTCTTTTAGAAAAAATAACACTGTGGAAATACATGTGTAAACTGAAGGTGTGCATAAACTCTATGCATTAATTTGTGAGCTCCTTTTATTTTCTTTTTTAAAGAAAAAAACCTCTAAGATTATCTTAACACTATATTATTTCCTGGAGTGTTAAAAAAAGAGAAGTGTTCATGTGTGTTGTAATACCATCGTGCTGCTGCCATGATATTTGGAGTTCGTATGTATTTGGTGTTTACTGAAGGGGTTGTAATACTAACAGTTTGGCAGAAAAGACAGATCTGTTGTGGCTTTCTGCTTTGAAAAAAATAAGAGAGTTGGCTAATTCAGGCTAGGGGAGGATCTTCAAGATCCTGAGATTTGAGAGTGATGTCTCCAGGTTCTTTGGTTTCTCATTTTTACACCTGCTCTGTCAAAACCTTTCACAATTAAAATAAGATGAATAAAAAGTGATATCCTTTAAGAGTCAGAGTCTAGTATAATGCAGTAGAAGGGTTCTGCCAAAACGTCCCCAAAACACAAAATAACAATGTAATTAAATGACAGTACACCAGGCATACCAATTACAGATTTGTCATTGCACGTGACATTCAAAATTTAAAGAAAACCCTGTTGCTCAGTTACTTATTTAATTCCAGTTCTAGTAGGCCATTCTATGGGTTGTAAAAGGCAGCTGCATGTATAGTAAGTAGTGTGCTTTCTGGAATGATAATACTTGTCTCCTGTGTTCTAATAACTTTTTCTGTTGTTTTGTGTACATGAATTCTCAAAAAGTTTATTTGAGTTGGTGATGTAGTCAATCAGAAGTTGACTAACTGGAAAAAACCAACTGTGCAATACATCTGCAAAGTGCTTTGTTCTGATGACTCAGGCAGTAAATCTGCATATGCAGACCTTCCATAATTTCTACCATGAGGTATAAAATAAGTGAATCTATTTCTTTATATAACTGAGTCTTTGTTTGCTGTGCTTGAAAAGTATTTCTTATGTCTCAGAGAGAGTGCAATTGTTTTTGTTCTCAGTTTCTTTAGAAATGGTAGTTGATGAAATATTTAGAAATACATCTGCCCATAATGCTATAGTATTTTGCTGAGAGAATCTATAAGGTAGAACATTCAAGCAGTGTGACTTCATTTCCTGGTAGGATCCAGATGGAGGAGAGCTACAGCTGAAAGATTTGGCCTGCAAACTGAAATGTCGACTGCGAGACCTGGAAGGAAAACTAGCTGAAGCTCGTGTAGAGCTCTGCGAGATGGAAAAAGAGTAGGGAAATCAACTGCAGTTCTTTCTGTTTGCTTTTTGTTTTTCAGCAAGCCATGTTTTTCTCTTGACATCTAAATATTGATGGAGATTTATAAAATGTTTCATTCCTGGCCTAAAACCAGAGTTTCAAAATGCATCTAAGCTCTATATCATGTGTATGTATCCAATGAGGGGTACAAATGATACTGTCACACCCACATTCATAAATTGACTTGGTAGGTTTTGCTTCTGGCAGAGGTGTTGAAAAACATTCCAGTATTCTACATAAAAAGGATTTGTATAGTCCATGACAATCCCATGTGGAGCTACAGTCTATGAAATGTTGCATGCTGAATAAACCCTAAATAAAAAATCAGTTGAGTAGCTATAGTGTAACATTTATTGAAGGACCTACAACATGTCACAATTAATTATGCAATGTAATTGGTATGTAAATATCCGAGAAGATAAAAGCCACTGTCATCAGATGGAGGCAGAGGGTTGGATTTCCAAATAAGTGACTAGACCCAAACAGCTTTTGCTTAGTTGCATAAAACATATTTTGTGGAGCACTACAATATAAAAATAACTAAATTGCTTCAGATACAAATTCGTGCAGTTATTACCGGTTCCAGGGCCATTTAAGAGGTAGCTCCAAGTGGCAGACACATTATCATGCATCCTATTAGCATGAGAACAATGATTATTCACAAGTCTTGGGTCAGTACATTAAGTGATATAAGTTCACGCCCTTATTAAGTGATTCCAAGAATATCAGTTTGGATTTTCCCTGTGCCTATTTCTAGAACTCATTTTCCCAAATCTAATTTTCTTTCCCAGTTGTCCTTTCTAGTAGAATTCTTTAGTCCTCTTTAGCCCTACTGTTCCTGCTAGAAGTCTTCCCTGAAGGAGCTGACTAAGGATGGAACTGGGCAGTCTTTTCTCTTAGCAGATGTTGCTGGCCTTATTACCTGTGGTCATCTCAGTCAGCCTGCTCCTTAAAAAGGTGGAACAAGAATCTTGTCAATTGATAAGTGTTAGAGCTTTTGTTGGTTCAGATCCTCAAAAATCTCACCAGGGTCCTTCAGTAAAGAGAAGAAAGGACAGAGTGAATACCTTCCAAATAAATAGAAAACATATTTTTTAATTTTTTCCTTCCACTTTTGGTAAGAGGAAAGCAACAGTAATACCAGTGTTTGACGGGAAAACAGAGATGTTGGGATAGTTTTTAATATGAAGTAAGAGTAAAGGACAAAAGATAAACTTGCTTCACTGGTTGTCTGCCAACCTTTAAGAAACACTCCTTTTGGGGACAGCAGGAGAGGAATTGTTAGCTTTGGTATTACTTGAATAATACCTGTGATATCCTTTGGCTGAGTAATACATTGCAGCAAAGAAAGGAGCCCAAGAACCTGATAGAAGAAAATACCTAGGTTCTTAATCTGTAGGAAAGAAAACTGAGCTGGTTTAGTTAACTGTTGGAGTCCAGGGTATCCCTCTGGGCGCCCTGGGAAGTCACAGACCTCGGTAGAGAGGCCTGGGACCCAAAAAAGAGGGTCTGGGGTCTGTGCAGGGAGATTTGCCTGGCACAGAGCCCAGGAAGACACAGTCTTTGATTTTGGTCCATGAGAAAAACATCTAACACAGAGAAGAATTGCAAGTCACAAAGGTGTTACTGAGAGTAGTGTAGTTATCACTGTGCAGAAGATTTTGTAGTTATGGATTTTTAGAATGTAGATGCAAAGGGACAAGATGGTGATTTTAGGGCAGTGCCCTGGGTTCTTCTTCTTCTCCCTTGGCATCCATCTTCTGCAGTGACGTGGGCACAAAATAGTTTCAGTGGATTGGATCAAAGTAGAAATGACCGTGTTAGTATAGGTGATAGACATTGGCATAGAATTGTAAACAATGGGTACGTAGTTATCTGTATAAGAGGTAGCGACCTCCCATCACGGGGGGAGTCGCCTTGTGTCCGAGCTGCAGTGGACATCATGGCAGGACACAGGGGAAGGGGAGTCACCTCGTGTCCAGGCTGCTGTGAACATCTTGGCCGGACACAGAGAATTGTAAGATAAGAACTAATAAACAACGCGAGAAACCAGAAAAGCAAGACCTTGAGACTCCTCATCATTCTCGCGCGCCAAACACCGAGCACCGAGCTCAGCACAGAACACAGAGACACAGAGTCAGACAGCAAACCCTAAATCCTTCAGAGGTCCAGAGGGAAAAATCACTCCCTTCGTGCCCACACGAACCACCAGCCAGCCTTGGAATCTCGGGTGAGGAAACAACCGAATTAAAACCCCGAGAATTGGCGTCCCTGGGTGGGCACACGAGTGGGCACATGGATGGGCACGAACGGGCACGAATGGACACCGGTGTGGGCAGAATCGGTGCTTTCCAGTGGACACAGCAAGACCTCTGAAGGAAAGAAGACAAGCTGAGAAGACAGGGGAAGAAATCTCTAACCAGAGACGGCAGCTGATTGCAAATTCACCTCGGACCGACGAGTTCCAAGGGCCCAGGACTCGTCTCCTGAAATCTGCAGGTCGGTGATCAGGAAACCTCCGAACTGAATTTGAGAACACCTGCACTGCATTCTTCGATTTTGGTAAGAACAGTTAAATTTAGAACACGGGAGGAGACCCTCTCCCGGGAAAAATAAGGGAAAAACCTTCTCCGTGCAGCAGCAGTGTAGCAGGGAGGGAGGAAGAAACACTTTACCAGCTGGCCTGCAGCCAGCACCGGGTTTGTCTGTGGCCAGCAGCGAGCAGCGGGTTCTTTTGCTGGCCGGCAGCCAGGCAGGTCCTGTCGTCTGTTATCAGCAGACGGGTCTCATACACCTCTTACAGGAGGTGGGGAAGGGGAGAGCCATCAGCCTCCTCTGAGTTTTAATAGGAAAGGAGAGATACCAGCACCCTCAGGATTACCGCAGGGAGGTAAAAAAACCCTCGAGACAGGAGAGTCAGCAGGTCTCCTTGAGTTTAGCACAGAAAAGTCATCAACTTTCCCTGGGTTCGCCACAGTCCTCAGGAATTCAGTCCCAGAAATTCGTCTCGGGAAAGTCAAAACTTCTAATCCATCCCGAGATAAGGACATGCTTGTTTTCGAGGCGTGTTCCGTGAGCACGGGACACTTGCCGCAGCAGTGGGGGAGGGAGAGGTGAGACAAAGTGCATCCAGGAGTCTTTGCAGCCCCCCTCAGACACAGCGCGTTCAGACACAGCCTGAAAGTTTTCCACTGCCCTTTCCCCTTCAGCGCAGGGACAGACAGAGAGAGGGGGGAAGGGGGAGTGGAGGAGACACCAGGAAAACAGGGAAAACAAGCCCAGATCGCGTCAGTGGTGAGAGATAACACTGCGGCGTGTGCGCGCGAAAGCGATCGCGACTGGGGGCGGCCGGGGAGTGCCCCGTGTCGGGACAGCGCGGGCTGCGGGGGCGGCGCGGGCGGAGCAGGGCCTGTGTCGCGGAGCGCGAGTGAGGAGCCGGAACAGGCAGAGAAAGTACAGAGTTGGAAACTACAAACCCCAGAAAGCCTTGCGGTTGGTGCATGCGCAGTGACAGAGCCAAGATGGACGGCGCAAGTGCAAAGCTAGAAACTACAAATCCCAGAAGGCCTTGCGGCAGGCAAAGAGCGAGTGGGATGCAGCTGGAGCAGTGGGATCGCTCCAGGCGGGACAAACCCCGACAGAGAGCGAGACGCGGGCAGCGCCGGGGCGGCACAGGCAGTGCCGAGGCAGGTGGTGCCAGCGCAGGCAGGACCGGGGCAGGCAAAGGCAGAGCAAGCAGGGAGGAGGCGTGGCCAGGGCGGAGAGTTTCTCCAAGGCGCCACCCCCTCAGAGCGAGTGCTGCAGAGCCTGACCCCGCCCACAAGCGGCACTTTGACATTGACAGTCCAGTTCCCTCAAGTTTTCCTTTCAGCAAAAGGTAGCCAAGTTTCCCTTGAATCCACTGCACACACCCTTTCTTCATTTATCCTTCGGCTACATGCTGGGTTTACCCTTTTCTTAGAGTTTTAAAGTCTCCACTCCTCATCCAGGAGAGGGAGGGATGCCGGGGAAGGCAGTAACCCTCGGGGTTAGGAGGGGCTGCATTCAGGCAAAATAAGAATTCAATTAAAGTTACAGGTTTTGTGAATTCAGAAGCAGAGATCTGGAAATCATTGGATGTTTGCAAAGCAGCTGCATGATCAGGAGCAAAAGACTTATTGTCATGACATGGAAAAGGATTTTTGATTATAGTGTTGATGTATTTGGATCCAAGTTGATTTGTGTTTTAGTATTGTATTGACATTAGAAGGGATTTCTATGTGGTTTTAAGATTTGTTAAGTAAGTAAAGTTGAATTTAAGATAAGGATTGATAAAGTTTAAGTGATAGATTTATATTTTATAAATTTAAAGTTTTATTGTATGTAAATTTTAAATGTATTTTATATTAAGCTAAATAAGTTTTAAGATAAATAAGTTAAGAGAATAAGTTTTAAGATAAGTTAAGTTTTAAGTTAAGTAAGTGAAAGTTAAGATAAGAAAAAAGTTAAAATAATAAGGTAATAAGTAAGATAAGTTGGTAAAATAAGATAAGTTTAAGATAATAAGTTTTAAGTAATAAGTATTGTTAATTGTATCATGATACATTTCAAAATTCTCCTTTATGTTCTTTAGTTGTTTAAGCATTTCATAATTGTTGTTGTTAAGAGCTTTGTTCCAAAAATGTATTAAAGGATATCACTCTAGATAAGGCCAGGGTTTTGGCCACACTTTGGCTTTAACTAGAGGAGAGATGTGTTCATCAACAAGCACAGATGTTGCATGTGAAACTTTTCCTGATGGATTTCAGGTTTTAACAAGAGTTGTGCATTTTCCATCAAAGTACAGTTTTAACTAACCTATGGCAAAGAAGTAGCTTTTGTTTCTGCAGATACAGAACACAAGTGAATTTCTGCAAAGAGTGTGGAAATCATGTCAAGCGCAGAAGCTCTGACGGCTTCAAGAGTAGAGGAGAGAGCATGCAGATGTGAACCAGTGTCAAGACTGCAGACATCTTTCATTCTGCGTGCAAGGACTTATATCTTGCGTTTTCTTTTCCTTCTGTATTGCATGAATTTGTCAGATGGTTCAGAATCAATTCACGAGAGCACAGAGCGGTTGGGAAATGGAGTGAACAAACTCAGAGAAGAAACCAGATCACGGATGAATGGCATGTTTGATTTCTTCAACCTTTCACGGTTGTGGAAGAAAATTTTGAAAAAAATTGTATGTATTTTATTGAGACTTGTAATTCTTCTCATGATCAAGTTGTGTTTGCTTTAATGCATATGGCAAAGCAGCCAAAGAGGTGTTTTTTGGTGAAAACAAAGGGGGGAGATGTTGGAGTCCAGGGCATCCCTCTGGGCACCCTGGGAAGTCACAGACCTCGGTAGAGAGGCCTGGGACCCAAAAAAGAGGGTCTGGGGTCTGTGCAGGGGGATTTGCCTGGCACAGAGCCCAGGAAGACACAGGCTTTGATTTTGGTCCATGAGAAAAACATCCAACAGAGAGAAGAATTGCAAGTCACAAAGGTGTTACTGAGAGTAGTGTAGTTATCACTGTGCAGAAGATTTTGTAGTTATGGATTTTTAGAATGTAGATGCAAAGGGACAAGATGGTGATTTTAGGGCGGTGCCCTGGGTTCTTCTTCTTCTCCCTTGGCATCCATCTTCTGCAGTGACGTGGGCACAAAATAGTTTCAGTGGATTGGATCAAAGTAGAAATGACCGTGTTAGTATAGGTGATAGACATTGGCATAGAATTGTAAACAATGGGTACGTAGTTATCTGTATAAGAGGTAGCGACCTCCCATCACAGGGGGGAGTCACCTCGTGTCCGAGCTGCTGAGAACACCATGGCCGGACACAGGGGAGTCGCCTTGTGTCCGAGCTGCTGTGAACACCATGGCCGGACACAGAGAATTGTAAGATAAGAACTAATAAACAACGCGAGAAACCAGAAAAGCAAGACCTTGAGACTCCTCATCATTCTCGCGCCGAACACCGAGCACCGAGCTCAGCACAGAACACAGAGACACAGAGTCAGACAGCAGACCCTAAATCCTTCAGAGGTCAAGAGGGAAAATCACTCCCTTCGTGCCCACACGAACCACCAGCCAGCCTTGGAATCTCGGGTGAGGAAACAACCGGATTGAAACCCCGAGAAGCATCCAGTAAGAAAGACGACAAAATGCAGCTGATCATTCTTGTTCTGGCTAACGACCAAAGGTAGAAACATTTCCACTGTCTCTTTGGGTAAAGTTAACAAGGTGAACTAGAACGGTAACAGCCTCAGCTTATTGCCTTTGAAAGTCAAATTAACATACAACTCTGTGGCTGTAACATCTATCTACCTCTGTAGCATGGAAGACATGCTTACATATAAACATTGTACAAACCAATTAACGTATGTAAACAAATAAAGAGTATTTATTTTTAAGGAAATCATTACCATAATAAAGTCAGAGCAGTCAGCTATGTAATTGTCCCTGACAGGTAATGACATTGGACTCTCAGTATCGTGTAATTTTTTTTTTTGTTTTGGCGGGTTTTTTTTGGTGTTTTTTTTTTTTTTTTTTTGTTTGTTTGTTTGTTTGTTTGGTTTTTTTTGGTTTTTTTTTTTTTTTTTTTTTTTGTGTGTTTTTTTTTTTTTTTTTTTGTTTTTTAAATACAGGAAGTAGAAAATTTGATCCTAAACTTACTCCAAGGAACTGGAAAGACCAGGCACATATATTCAATTTTCAATTGTATTCATATTGTTAGATAAACTATCAGATATACATTGTTTCCAAAACAACTGGATGTTACATAAATTCAGTATGAACAGACACCAGCTGAGGTTAGCTTATAATTGGGACACTTACTCATAGGCCAATATGTGAGGCAAGTATCTAGGCTCAAATCAGACAAGGTTAGAACATGGGAAAACAGAACAAACAGGAATTTAAAGAAACGTCATAAATAGGTTTTACACATTACTTCCTTAACAAATGCCTTGACTGACATATTTTTCAAACCTGACTTCCCATCTACCCTTTCAATCTTTTACTAAAATATATTTAAGTGACGTTTTTCTGGAAAAAGCATTTAACAAAGCCTGTAATTTACCAGTAATACTCCAACAAACCTGGAGCAAACAGCACACATGCTGTTTTATTACTAAGCATTAAAAGTCAACGTTCTCAAAACCAGTGCAGCTTATGTAAGGTAAGGCATCTCCACCGTATGGCTCTCAAAAGAAGCAATTCCTTAATGACAGTAACATGTGTCTATAAAGAAAAATCTTCCTAAAAATAATTTAAATATAGCCAGCGAGAAACATACTAATGTTCAACAGAGAAGAAAGCCTCTCACATAAATCAATATGTCTCTTTGATCCCTCAGTTGCCTATTAAAAAAATTTAGGCAATTGCGCTTATTACTGGAAAATTTGCAGTCTTGCTCGTTGGTGTCAATCTTAAATATCAGTTTGTGTTTTTTTTTATTGTGGGAGGGTTGTTTGTTTGGTTTTTAAAGCAAGGAAATTAGTGACCTAATTAAGTCAGTAATTTGTTCCATACCAGCTATTTACCTTTTTGGTGCTTACATAAAGCACCAAAGTGACCACAATATATTCCTTGGTTTCTTCCAACCACACAAACTCAACACAGACTTTACCCTCTGAATCTGCATAGTCTGCAGTATAAATATGACCCATGTAGTCATAAAGGCCAGATGACTTGGTAGACAATCCCATGTGGACTGGAGCACTAAAACACCAGAAGGGCTTTCCAGTTTCATCCAAGAGAGTCAGATCCATCACAAAGCAGTCCTACAAACACAAGCAGAAGAGATTATTTCCCCATGGCCCAGTAAGTAGATCTGTCCCTGATGTTAGAAGAAATATAAAGGGTTCAGAGGGTTTTGTACAAAGGTTAAAACCTCAAAATAAAATTGATAATGGTTCACTGACCTATTGCAAGAAATACTTACTTAGAGGTTTTCTACAGAAATCAAAATTGCAACCCACAGACATGAAACACTGCAGTACAGAAGGTACCACTGCCAAACCAAATCAGACATTATTTCTTGAACATTTTTCAGCCCTTAACATCTGTTTTTCTCAATTATTAGTTACTTTACCATTCAAATGATTATAGTCCCTTCAATATGAGTAAGCAACCTAAGCTTAATGTCAGTTGCTAAACTTGTGTGAATGTAGCAATGTTTGCAAAGATACTCAGGGACCACTCAAGGCAGAGCACGCAAAATTACCCTTCCAAGCCAGCTGTATACAGTACTTTTTGAAAGGCTCACAGCTTCAGTTCCCAAAAAGGTAATAGTAATAATCCTGATGTAATTCCTCCTCTTACAAATTCTTGAAAATATTTCTTTACAAGATTACACAACTAGATAATTTAAAAATGTTAATGCCAATTCTTTTGTCTTTGCAAACTGATAGTTTCCCATATCCCTTAGAAGCACAGGAGTTGTCTGTCATGGTTAGTATCAGCTGTTCCTTATTCTCTTGAGTTCTGAATCACTAAATGAATCAAATTATCTTAATTATGTTGTATCTGTGGTCCAAAAGCAGAAATAAACCAAAACCAACACATTCCATGCCAAAAAAATTCATTTGGAATGCTTTATTTCTCTGTACTACATAGTTGTGTTTCTGTTGCTCTAACATTGCTTTCACTATTACTTTACTTCAATCAAACAACATAAGGGCAGATGGCACAAACATGAGGCAGTATGATACACACAGTTTCCCTAAGCCTTTTAATGCAGACTATGCTGAAAATACAAAATTCAAACCAAACCTGATAATGATGGTATCATAAACTTATATGAGCTACAGAATCACTGGAAACCAGAAAGAATTACAATTTTCTGGTTTGACAACTTGCATATATAAGGCCAATTACAAAATGTAAAGTGGGATGGTGTTGGGTGGTGGGATGGTGAGGTTTCCATGCATTTCCTTCCTGGTTCTAGTCAGGATCAGGTTAATTTTTGCAGCAGCCAGGAGGTAGCATGGCTAACACAGTGACATTGTTCTATACCACCTCATCTCATTTCCAGGAGCAAGGAAAAGGTTGTCTTCTCAGTCAGACTATTGTGGCATGGTCAGGTTGAGTTCCTCCCTTCACATGCATGTTTGCATGTTAATCACTCGCCTCTCTTGTACCTTCTTATTATTAATTTTGTTGCTGCTACTCTCCATTTTCTTCTCCCATTGCTGTTTCCAGTAAACTGCTCTTATCTCAACCTTGACCTTTACCTTTGTGCCTCCAGTTCTCCCCTCCAGCTCAGCACAGGGCAGA
This sequence comes from Zosterops lateralis, assembly GCF_965231275.1. Taxonomy (NCBI): domain Eukaryota; kingdom Metazoa; phylum Chordata; class Aves; order Passeriformes; family Zosteropidae; genus Zosterops; species Zosterops lateralis. Next base: position 223,927 of record NW_028154596.1, read on the forward strand.
GGAAGGGGAGAGAGCCAGTAGAGAGTGTGATTTGGAGTGGTTACAGTGAGAACATTAAATTGGAGAATACCATTCCTAAGCCATGACAATTTCCAACTATCTGTACTTCAGCAATTAAATTTTTTACTAAAAAACCCAGAAGTGCCAAGAAAGCTTTTGGGTTTTTTGGTTTTCCTTAAGAGTATTAAACAAAATTCAAATAAATTCCAAGTACTGGAATGTCCTACTTCTGTGGCTGATGTTATTCGGCCTCCACACATTTTAAGAATTTTAGACACTTATGGTAAAGACCACAGTGAATTCAACCCATGGCTATATGCTGACAAATTCTATCTGTCACCCCAAAATGAGGCATTTAAAAAAATTGTATTCTTTATTTTGTCGTAGAAACAAACACTCAATATAATTTATGCCGTATGCACATAGGAGGGAGACTAAAACTGAAAAACTAAAGACTACAGCCACAGCTGTTTCCTCTGTCAGATAACTTCCTAAATTCTTATATACTACTCAGGAGTATTTTCATGGAAAAAAAAAATCCTGCCAAGCAGCTGAATCACAGATTAGACTCGGGTTAAAATCACAGAATGATTTGGGTTAGAAGGGACTTACATAAGTCATCTAATTCCAACTCCCCTGCCTCACCATGCTCATCATGGGCGAAAGAATTTTTTTGCCTTTTTTTGTCAATGTCCAATTTAAATCTACCCTCTTTCAGTTTAAAAATATTGTCCCTTGTTTTGTCAACACATGCCTCAGTAAAAAAGTCTCACCTTATCAAACAATATTTCATTCCACATCTATACATGATTGGCAGAAACAGCAGTTTTATTAATTTTGAGGGTCTTTTCAAAAGACGTGCCAAATTTGAAATCAAGTGTTGAACTAAGTGATTTTTCAGTAGTGCTTAAACTACATTCATCAGAATTTTTACAACTTCTGAAACATTCACGCCGATAAAGTACATTTAAAAATATGTGCCTTCACCACTATTGCAAAAGGTACAGAAATAATCTGAAGCTTTGTTTGAAGTAACTCTTTCAGGAATTTTATCCAACAGAATGTGTGAGCATTCCTCTAAAAAAATAAAAAGTTAATCCAGCTGACTGATGTACCTGACTGGAGCTAGGTGCTGACTGTGTGGATGTGGTCTGTAGTTTCTCCCTGTGGCCACTGGCATTTTAACATTCCCCAGCAGTTCCTAACTTTCACTGCATACACACCACAGAACTGCAGAGTATTTCCCCAGAGGTTCAAGGCTTATTGCTCACAAACAAACCCCAACCAACCAACCAACCCAAAACAAACAAAAAACCACAAAACAAAACAAAAAAAACCAACCCACCCTCACATCAAACCCAAAAAAAGCCCTCACAAAAAGTACATCTGCAGTATTTTTTCTTTTTTTTTTTTTTTTTTTTTTTTTTTTTGTCCAGCATTTACAAGCAAGGCTGGTCAGCCACAGCATCTTTGCTGAGTGGAAAGCACTGGAGTGATAACACACATTACATGAATGAGTCTAGCATGCAATCCACACACTATGAGAGAAAGCAGAAAATGTTTTTCCTCAAAATTCACTTATTTTTTAAAATATTGGAACACAGGTCCTTGTCTAGTAACAGACACCTTCTACATATCAAAAAATTGTTTTAAAATTAGCATATTTAAGATGCACAAACATAATTCTGTTTTGAGATAAGCATTTCCACAAACAAAAAAATATTTCTGACCTTTACATTGCCTTTAAACACATCTGTTTCCCAGCATATGCCAAGTGTCCCAGTAATAGGAAAGTGCTTCCTATTATCCTTCAAGTTTACAACTCTGAGCCTCAGGTATCCATTTTCAATGTCACCTGAAAATATAAACAATATACAACATTACAGCAGTATAAATCAAATTCAGTCCAAGTACGCTGTAAATGTTCTCCTTTTCATGTCTTTTTCATCTCACTCACCAATAAGAAACCCTGCCATACACCAACAGCTAAATATCAAGCACTTCATAGAGGAATTAAGTTGCAGTTCGAAGTTTGATTCTGTGATCCACAGCAGAAATAGCAGCTAAAAACTCTTTTGTATTTTTTAGCATAAAAATAGGAATGGCACCTAAAGAACTTACACAAGGATGCAAGGAGTAAATTTCATATTCAACACTTCCATCTCTAACTGGAAACTCAACCCAATAAAAAGGGTATACAGGTAACAATTTCTCCTTAGAAAGGATATTGCATCATTTAAATTGACATGCATTATGATTTGATTTGAATCAAGTTTTTAAATTATGAATTTAATTTTTTTTAAAGTAGCTTTCCAAAACTCCTGGTTCTTGGGGTTTTTTTGGCAGAACTACTATGATTTGTGATTTTTTTATTACTACGTATATCCATATTTCTTTGGTATCTCTTCTCTCAGAAGAGATTGACTTTTTTTTTTTTTTTTTTCCTTTGCTATCAGAGGAGGAACCAGGGACTCCAACATTCTAATTATAAGTTTGGGAACATTATAATGAACACAATCTGACTACAAAGAAAAGTGAAAATAAAAGCATCACATGACACAAGCAGATTTCTTGGTAGGACATCCCTTAGACAAGTTTCCTTGAACAAGAGATTCTCTCTCAAAAGAGCAAAACAAAAGCACTAGAGACCTCAGTGCAAAAAAGAAAATATCTAGGACTTGCAGGAGACAAATGAGAAGGGCGAGAAGGAATTCCCAGGAATATAATGCCTGTCAGGATCCAGTAGCAGGTCCTGGATGGTAAGGTAACAAGCTAAGGGGCTTGCAGAGGTTTAAGATGGAAGTGACAGAGTGAAAAAGGAAGTGTTTTGCCTGTGATTCTCCTTCGATCAAGCTGAAGTAGCAGCATGAGGCCACAGACAGAAGAAGCAACATCAGAAAGGCTGGCTGTGAGTTAAATGGCTGCATCCAGCAGGCAGTGCCAGCAAAACCTCTGCTTGGTGGCTGCTTGAAGCAGATCGTTAGAGGCAGTGAAGGAGAAAGAAAGCCCACACTTCAACACAGAGGCCAAAAACTTCTCTGAACTGGTGCTGTAGAGCCAAGGCACAAACCAATGCTGGAAAGGCATCACTCACCAGTGGGGAGTCCAGAGAATACTTACTCTGGGGAGGAAGCAGCCCAGCACATGACAGAGAACAGCAGCTGCAGGTTTTTCAATACAGACACTGTCTGGAATAGGAGTGTGAATACAGTAACCAACGTGACCATGCCCAGGAAATATTTTGTAGGAAATACTTTGTATGGTTGAAGGAAAATGCAATCGTCCGGACCATGATACCCACTGTCTTTGCAGTGAAGTGCAAAAGAAATCAGTGAGAAAAATGTAAGCAGAATTCGTTTCCAGGACCCAGCTCAAAGTAGAAAAAGGGCATTAACTTGATACCTGTCCAAATGGTTCAGTTCCAAAACCTCAGTAAATCAAATTCAATGACAAAATGTCATTCAAGGTAAAAATATTTTACTTAGTTTACTAACTAACCACTGAAAGACCACATTTAAAGTTGAGTTTTTGAACAAGATTTGAAAACATCAGTCAACAAGCATTTTTTTCTAAGATGACTATTTGGTTATCCACAATTCCAGTCTGAATGGAAGTGGCCATTTCTCTTACTCATTCAAATCAAATGAAGTTTGAATGGATTAAAAATGGATTGAAAAAAGCATTCTGCTAATAAATTAATGAAGCCCAGGACATCACTGCCACTGCATGACATTAATACACCACTGCTAGATAGATCAGCTGGCTAAGGTGTATTATAGTTACTTCTTAACTTTAGCCAGAATGGAAATAGGCAACAGATCAAGAATCTGAAGGCTAATTATTCATGGGCTGGTTAATCCAGTCTTTATATATGGGTTTTTTTAATATAAAAGCTCCATTGCAGTCTTTATATTCCAGAGGAGGGAAAAGTCTGCCTAGAAACAAGCAAGGAACTGCAGGCTAAGTACTGAAGTCTTCCCTTCCTCACCCCAGTCACATAAGAAAATGAAATTAAAGGACAGAACAAGCTATGTTAAACATATGAAGAGAAACACAGAGAAAGCAAATTGGACAGGGCTTTCTTCAGCCTGATCCAGACTTTGTTTCATTGTCCCCTTATAACATCTCTAGTCCTTGGTTTATGCAAGACACGCATAGCAGCAAAGCAGCAGAGTAAGTTATAGGGAACAAATATTTCCAAGTAAAGGTAATAAAGAACATATATCATGTAGACAAACTTCAGGGGAAAGAAACAAATAGACCAATAGTTCCGGAGTACTTATTTTAGCTAAAAGCCAAGGAAGTTTGTTTTGCTAACCAAGCCTTTGTTGCAAATTGTCATTTGATTGGTATTTTCAGAGGAAAAGCTGTGCTTAACACTAATTCTGGTGCCAACAACCAGCCTTAAGACACTGAAACGGTTATTTAAACTTGCAAATCAATCTTCAAGGTCAAGCAAAACATTTCAAAAGCCTGATATGAAATTTTACAAACAAATCTTAAAAGCTCTCTAAATACACAAAAATCAACTCTCACATTTTGCAAGCACATCACATCAGTTTACATCAACAAGAAATGACATTGAAAAGTCAAAGCTTAAACTACCATGTGGGTACAAAGCTGTGCTTAAAAAGTTGAAAACCTGGGTAAAAATACACTTCAAAAGTATTTATTAAGAAGCTGGATTCATAGCTTCTGGGAGTCTTCTGGGAGAAAAGCCTGTCATACCTTCCTGAAAACAAGGAAAGTTTTCTAAATATTTTCAATTCAGTTACAAAGTATTTAGCATATTCACCCTACACTATCTGCCAGTGAGACCATATTGCCAATTCTGTTTACATGAAAAGGAGAATAAAACAAAATGCTAAACCCCAGCCCAAACAGTGGCAAACCAGCTAATTACTGTAATGTAAGTATTAATAACAGAAAAAAAATCTGAAGCCATATACACTCCATCTACTTGGTTCAATGAAGTGTGACATAACTTTTTAAATTTAATATTAAGAATTCTGCAAAAAGAATTGCAAACAGAGTAGCAAAATGAAGCTCAATACTAATAGACACTAACAAAAAGCAGATAAATATTAATATTGAACAAATAAATCAGTTATTCTGCAAAATACAAATGGGCATTCTCTGGTAACCTAGGAAGGCCTAGAGCTCCCTAACGAAAACCAATAAATAAGTAAAAGAACAGTATAATAGCTGACAACTGATCTGTGCCTCAAGTTGTAGAAATTGCCATGGGCATGTCTATAATTTAAAATAAAACTGGACTCAGTAGAGAATTTTCAAAAATAGCAAGACAAGAACATTGCAGACTTCCATGCTTCAGAGTCCTCCCAGAGGAAGGGACAAAGAATATTATTAGAAGGGAGCCTAAAACCAAAACACAAACCAGCAAACACAACCAGTCTGGACAAACCTGGCCACCACATTCAGCAACACCATGTTCACCAAAATGAGAAAAATGAACAACAACTTAGAATGAAAAATGTGAGAGCAGACAACCATATGCTGCATCACTACACCATTTCAGGAGGAAGTCAAGCATTTTCCACAAGGAATTATTGTGTGAGCACATGGAAGGGACAAGTTGACAAATGAGCTTATTGTCTGCAGAACCATGGCTTCAGCTGCCTGATGTCCTGTGAGACCAGAATCTGGTGGCTGTCACACTGCTGAAGGTCACAAAACCAGTAATTCAGAAAACACTCGTGAGCATAAAACAGATTCTGTAACTTGCAAAGTGAGATGGCATCACAACTGTAGCTCAGGGACATTTCCTAAAATTTGCATAAAGATCAGCTTATCAGCTTAATCTTTTGTGGAAGTAGCTTCTAAGCAGCAAGAAAGTGGTATCAAGAAAGGAAGTATGCCACATAATACTTTTTCTTGTGCAACTGTATTGCTAGGAGCATAACATTTTCATTTTAGAAAACAAAATATGACATTCAGCTAAACCAGAACAACCAACACAATTCCAAAAACTCAATCCTCTTGCCAATTTTGAGACGTTTTGGGGTTTTTTCTGATAATATAAAGAGGATTCTTGTACTACACAACACTTCAGGTAAGATTTCTTGCTACATGCGTAGACTTTCACTGAAGTTTTAGCCGTAGAATTATTCATTTAGTTTAAGCTTGCAACTTTTCTGGAATCTGAAAAATGTATTTCAGGTGTATTTCAGGTTCAAGGACTACTACACTCCACACTGCACAAGGCTGCCATCTAAATGACAGCTCTTGGAATCACCAAACACCAACGAGAAAAACCAAACCAAATCACGGGGAAATTCTGTAGCCCGGTAAAAGCGCTCACGTCTGACAACAGTGCCCTCTACTGACCGAAAAACAACATGTTCTGCAATCCGCACTGCTCAGGAGTGTGGATAAAAAAAATTACTGCCGATACAAAAAAAAATTATTTGGGAGCAATAATTAATTTACAGTACTTAATTCTAAATTAAATTCATGACAATGTCTAATTTTAATATTTTAATCTGTCTCTGCTTACAGAAAGACAGCTATGTAGCTGTAGGAATTTATGCTGAAGTTATGTCAAAAGAGAGATCACACATGTATTTTTCAAAACCTCAGTACAATTATGAATTTGGGCTGTATGAGAATAACAGGGATGGTCAATCACGTCTCATGGAAAGAAGTGCTGAAAACAGAATGAAGCAGCAGTTAAAAAAAATGACTGAAATTGTTTACCACACAATGACGAGATGCCAGAACAGGCAACCTCAAGCTCACCAAAAAAAAAACTATAGATCTTAAAGTTCACAGTAACTTCTACAAATTTATCTATATTTTCAATCTGTCTGTGCATCCAAAGTATACTCAAGGCGAATTCTACAGAAATAAGCTTCCAAATTGTACGAGGACAAACTGTCTCTCCTTTATAAAATACAACTGAAAGAAACATCAGCCTGCACCAAGAGCTATGCCACCGCATTATTAATGCAGCAGAGAACTAAAAGAAAAGACCCTGACAATCTGAAGAATTCAGTCCCAGGCCTGACACTATAAAAATGTAACAATGGGCAGACTTCTTACAGAGCAGCCTTAGGATGCCACACAAAGCACCATGCAGATATAAAGAAACCACACAACTAACAGACATCTTACTCTTAAAATTCCATTTCAGTTTCACCCCTTAAAAGAGAGAAACTGGATACAAGAAGGAAAGACAGGGATCATTTCTAAAACAAACATTATTGTTCTGTCAACTTTACGTTTTCTGCAGAAGAGGCACTTGAATGATCCACACAGGTACATGCAGGTTCTGCCATGAAGGTCAAGATGCAGGTTGTACTCATGCAGTCCATACTCTGAGTCAATATCATCCAGTAAAGGTTGATTAGGTGGAGGAGTATATTGACTTGAAAAAAAGAAAAATAATAGAATTTAGCAAGGGGGAACATGACTTAATAGAGATGTAACATACAGCCCTACACTGAGACTGTCATCTTAAGACAGTTTTGAAATCAAACATCTCTAGTTCATCACACTTCTTTTAAACTAATACAGTGTCTAAAACTGCTGATCAGCTGTTCAGCCCAGCCAAAGGGAGAAAATATGGCAGTCAACTTTAAAAGGTACATCTGTTAAACTTCAAAACACGGATTTGTCTTCAACAAAGAAAAAAGCATCAGCTTAACTACAAATCTAAAAGCCCACTAGCTCTAGAGACTTCTCTGAAATAGCAAATATTGAAATTATTTTGCCTGTGCCTAACTAAATAACTACTGCACATAAATGACCTGAAGTGACCACATGCCAGAGGCAACTGAGCAACTTCTACACAGGATCCAATCTGGTACTAAGAGAGAAGGTGTTAAATCTTACATTCTGTGAGAGAAGAGCCACACTGAGTTATAGTGGGCATTTAAGACTACTGGTAGATACAAAAGTATCTGACTAGAAAGCGGAGTGGCAAATAAATTCCCCAAATACTGTTCTAAAGCTAAAAAAAAAAAAAAATTGTATTTTTAAACAGTTTATAATGTATAAACAGGTATTACATTATACACTGCAATATACACATATACAAACACTTAATAGGAAACCCTGCTACTCTCTGAATAGGACTAAAAGATAATTGCAAGCACCTCACCAGTTTACCAGAATTTTTCTCCCCTCTTACACAGCCAAAGATTACTTCTCTACTTCCTGAAATGTCTCCCTCTTTTCTATCACTGTTTCAGATAGGAAGAGGAAATAAAAAGACTGCTTATGAAAAGGGAGAAAGTATGGGCAGTGTATTTCTAACTTTCTCAATACAGCCAGTACTAGTACACTTTTTTAACTAAATTATCTCCACAATAGCATAACGATGGCAATATTTTAGTATGAAAATGCTTCTACATTTTTGTATTTACTGTAACTGTTGTTTATATTACACAAGAATAGTTAATTACTGCCTAAACATAAGCATCTTACCAGCAGGCAATTTTAATTGTAAAACTCAAAGCTTTATTCAAAAGGTTATCTTTACTTCCCACAAAGGAAAACCAAACTTACACAGTAGCAGAACCCAAAATGCTTCTCTCAAGAAGTTGATTATAATGAAGATTCGCCATAACAAAAGCAATTTCATTTTTCTCCTGAAAAGTTAATTAAAGTATATGTATTTTTATCTGGAAATTCTTTTTTTCACAAGGTCTTTCTGAGCATTAAAATTCATAGATAAATGCTGCCGCTTATTACTCTGCCAGTTACTGTAATACTGTTAGTAATGGCTTGCTTTAATACTTGGACTCCTAAAACCTTTACTGTTTTTTCACAAGAGTACAGAATATACATAAAAGATTACAGAATTTCTGTATTACAGGGAAAGAGAGGGAAACTACCTATGTCTAGGCAAAAATTATGAGAGCTCCAAGAATTGCCCCTAGCTTCTAATAACCACTTTTAAAAAGATACCTAAACAAAATCAAACTGCACTTACTCCCAACTGCTGAAACATCAAGATTATTTTCCCATGTAAAGAACTATTTCCAAAGAGGGCTAACATCAGTGAGGAATACAGAATTATTCAATAGAAACTGTGAATTTCAAAGTAAAAAACATGTCTTCACCAGACTATTTAGTCCTAGGAAAACATTAAAAACATAACCTTCTACAGATGTCTATACAGAGAAAACATCAATGCGAAAACTAGAGACAGAGGTATATATTTACTTCAAGAACACAATACTAGGATATCAAGTTTTTTTTCTCTTTAAATGCATTTTTTTAAATCCTGCATTTCCAAACACAGAAGTCAATAGGAAAATAATTCCCTGCCAGAAGTCTATTACTCTCCTGAAATGTGGGCAACTACTGTTTTCATCTCTCTGGGTTACCAGAAAATGACATCCTCTATTCAGACTTTTGGCTTTTTAACTGCTCCTGTATTTTCAAAGTGCAAAATTACAGCTATAAAAGATTTAACTAGGGAGATCTATCAATCTCATAATTTCTCAGTCTTTCTCTGTCCAAATACCAGAAGGCCCACGTAACCTGCCCTTGGTTTCTGTTATGCAGATATGTGCAAAAAACAAGACGTGTGGCATTTACAATTATTACACCCACTGACACTTAACTACCTCATATTACTCTGCCTACACAGAGAATAAGAACTGCTGTTCAGAAAAGCAAGCAGGGAAAATATACTGGAGTGAGGCACTCGATTCTTAACAATGATGTGAAACTTGGTTATGACTGAACCATTTCCAGGTGCTGAAAGATCTCTCTTTCTGAGCATGGATGGGGCCAATGCATGAGCAAGACCAGAGAGCCAACAATACAGGGGCACCCATCTACAAAACGTCTGAAGATAAGAGAGAAATGGCTGTTCACTTAGCAGAGATTTTCACAGACTGAAACAACCAATAATGGGTTTATGCCAGTCAGGTTTTCAAGTTTTCCAGGAAATGGATTTTCACTCTTACCTTTAAGTAGGAGTGAAAGAAATAGTCCTTCTGCACTTTTAAACATTGCCTCTGGCGATTGTGTACATTTGAGGCAGCATGTTTGCAGCTGGAGATTAGACACAACTTTGAGGAACTGCTCACAGCCTCCCTTAGGAAAGTTCCAAATAACCTAAGTCTACATCAAGAGCATGGCTGAGGGGAGGAAAAAAGGGCTACCACCTCTCAATTCAGACCAAGAGCAGAACACCTGAAACAGGCCTCCATAGCACCCAGAGCTACATAGCCACAGGCAGACACAGAGGTGCCAGTGCATCCCATGCAAAGATGCAGATTCCTTCTGAAGTCGACTTCAGATGTTCGGCACTGCCCTCTAAAGACATTCACGTCTACACTTACCCTACAGAGGCTAACTGCTTAACCTAGACTCTTAATACCAAGAATTTAATACCTCCAAAAGGGCACCATTTACAGCATTCCTGCTGCTGGAGCAGGATACAGCTACCTGGTGATGTAGATTAAAATTAAGTTGCTATGTGGGAACTCATCACTTTGAGTGGCATGGGCAGGTAATGGCACGAATCAGAGGAAGAAGCACTTCTTTTCTCAAACCATTCCATTTAAAATTATTCTAGCATATCAAACTTGGGCATGTGAAGACTGTAAAATAAATAAAATTGAACACAGCATCTAATATGGAATGATAGATAACTGATCTCTTAATTAGAAGTGGATTTTTAAAAAAAGTATATATACTCCTGTGACAGCTCTTCAGGATACAATAAATCTTCCACTTACTGTCCCTACATGTGTTTTGTGGTTACTAGTTTAGACAAGATCTTTCAAAATCCAAAGGGGAAAAAAAAGGAAGATTAAAAAAAAAAAAGCCCTCCTCAAACCCAAACTACAAGCCAATTTTTTTTTTTTTTTCATTCAAATCATAATAAAATACAGAAACAAAATGTTATCTTACCTTCCAAATTCCTACTAAGAGTCCTGGACTCAGACTGAAGAGCTGGACAAGCTCATCAGCACCAACTGCGACACTACTTTCAGTCAGGTTGCCAAGAGGGTATTCAGCAATCAAGGAAAATCGACGAGGTCTTTGAAAAGAACATACAGAATGAAGTAAAAAGGCTGTGTCTCCTTATTCATGTAAAAGTTCAGTTTAATTTCATTTTTAACTGTAAAGTCTGACCAGCAGCACATGATGAAAATGGTTTTGAAAGCATTTGCCATGCAGAATCATAAACCATACATTTGAACAACCACAGTGTACTAGCAGGATCTCAACCCCTAACAAGAAAAGAAATAAAAAACACTATGATCTTCTAAAACATGCTTAAAAAAAGAACTTACGTACTTGCCCAATTTTTCAAGATACAGAATTACTTTATAACTTGTTTTTCATACTCTATTGATACTAGATGAAATCACTGAGAAGCAAAATTCAAAGGAAAGTATCAAACTGTACATATAATAAATTAAAAGTATGTGCTACAGGAAGCGTTCCTTTTTTAGATTTTTTTTCTATATTTTACCTATAATTAAAGCCATTAGCTCCAAAAAAATCTTAAATATAAGTTCATGAACACTCTTATTAACTAATGATGCATTTTAAAAAAGGGCAGTAAGTAAGAGTTTGCATTACCTACTCAGAATGAAGAAGTCTTCCTCAAATCCTTTTCAGACTCAGGCTCTTACTATATTCAAAACAGTTCCTAGACTTCCACATAGTATCACTGTAATACCACCTACAATCAAACACTGAACACTGTCTGGGATGGGGCATCCACAACCTCCCTGGACAACCCATTCCAGTGTCACACCACCCTTACAGTAAAACATTTCTTCTTGATCAACATCAACCTTTTCCATCTTTAAGTCAATCAGGCCTGTCCCTGCACTACTGCCTTATAGTCTAAACAATGACATACTGAAATTGGTGAAACCACTGACTTCATCTCTAGTCACAATTTCTAAAACTTGTAACTCTGTGAAATAAACACATCAACTGCCTGCAAGCTTTTTTATTTTCTACATATGAATCATCATCTCGGTAAAACAACTACATTTCCCACATAATTTGACTGCAAGACTTGTTCAGTTAACTTTATACAAAAGGCTTCTCTTGATTTATTTGTTTTATAAGTATATACTCTGCTCATGGTTGAAGAACCAGATGTTTTGTAGGTGACCAATTCCCTCTTTTCAGAGCTCTATGGCCAGGGGCTTTGTGTAAGAAGCAGGCAGCTGACTCTGTACCTACTATACACACAGGCTCAGATGTGGGCAAAACTCCTTGACAGCAACCAAATACCTCAAATAAACACTTTTCATTTATTTTTTAGAATATAATGACAAAAACCACTGTACACATGTAAATTAAAAAACAAGGGACATGCTGTGGACTGTGTGACTTCATATGCATGTACTGAAGACTGCACACATAGTTAAACATCAAGTTCCCTAAATTCATATACACACCTACCAGACAGAAAATAAATTTTAACAACATAGAATACCTGACTGTAGCCACATAAATACTGATTAACTCTTCCAAGCTAAATTTCTCACAATAAAGTCTTCTAGATTTACATTTTTCTTTCATGCTCTAGGGCTTAGATTCAGCTTTCCAAGTCAGGACCTATCAGCCTGCATATCACATGCCAATTAACCTATGAATTAATGCCATAGCTTGCTGGATTATACTATTTCTACTATTCCTCTCTAAAAAGCTCTACCAAAGAGAAGAACATAGAAAGAACTACTGCGGGGAGGCTTTCAAATGAAGGGTTAACTTACTGAATCAAACAAATGTCAGATAGGTCCTACAGACATATTATCAATCAGTTACACCCAAAAAATCCTCAAAAATCCTATATTAAAACTCACCCATTCTTGCTGGGAGGTCTGTTTTGGTCAGGAAGCAATAGTGTAACTCCAAACAGTTTTAGGGTTGACAGGATGTCCAAGCATGGCCAGTCTGTACCATACCAAAGTATGGTAACAGATGTGTCCTTAAATGATAGTTTTGGATTCTCTACTACATGTTCTTTTCCATTTTTGTCCTTTAGAACAATTATCCAACTCAAGCCAGAGACTCTGTTATTTAGGAATTGAGAGGGGAGAGGAGTGTTTAAAAACAAATTCTCAAAGTGATAAAATTTAAACTATGCTTTCAACAGAATTTTTACATTTCTACTAACTGCGACTCAGTTTCAGTCATTTATAGATTATCATTGTATCATTCCATTATGATATACATTTTATAGCTCTAATTCTATACTACTCCAAGCCATTAATGTTTTGTACATTGTTCTGAAGTAAATCTTTGTGACAAGGCATTGCTTACTTCATAGCTTCTTTGTTTTTACATGGAAGACCTGTGTAAGGATCTAGAAATTTAACGAGTCGCATTACTCTAGTCTTGAAGGCACACGTTTGTTCGAAGATGTATTCTTTCTTCCAGTACCCAGGCTTTTTATCATGTAGAGCAGCACGGCCCAAAGAAACAGCTTCTGTTTGTTTAGACTTCATTTTCCATTTTGGTTGCAAATAATTGGAATAAAGTTTCAGCCAAATTCCACTGAAAATAAAAATAGAATAAAGAGGAGTAAATTTCAAGAATAGTCACTTCATTTTTACATGCACATCTCAGCTACCACTGAGCACAGTGTTAGCAAAAAACCAGTCTTGTCTGTCTTCTCAAAAATATGGGATCCAGGATGAAGCTCTGTGACAGCACAGTCAGTCAGCAAGTAAGTGAAAACTGATAAAGGTTAAGCAGAAATTTTTGAAAATTCCACCCTAAAACAATGATGTGTCCTCCTCATAGAAAATCAGCTAGTGGAAAAAGTGGTTTAATATCTCCTATTCAACAAAGACCATCTGTAGACTTCAAGTTTCTCAGTTCAGCTGAGGAGGACAATTAGAATCACCTTTGTTTGGTGGTACTAATGTAATTTCAATCCTTTCTGCACTCTCTTTGGAAAAGCCCAGAGAAGACATGACTTTCTGAAGTCAAAGAAATATGTGACTGTAACGATGGGTTCATCTCTTTCATGCCAGGAAAACTATTAGTTCACATTTCAGCCCCTCACACCCCAGTATCTCTAGCACACCCCAGTATCTCTAGGACAATTCACAGAGTTGAGTCCAGGAACCTACAAAAATTCAATCAATAATCTGTGAATATAGGTTGCCAATAAGTTTTCTAATTTTGAAATGCTAGACACACAGTGTACATAACTGCACTGAAGAAAATTACTAGTGAGGGCAACAAATAGTTGAGACATTTTCTACCATTTATCAGCAAGGCTACCAGTTCTCACTTATCCTCAGGCAAACTTACACTAGCATGTATGGTATGGCATCTTCCCTTCTCCTTAAAGTATTCAAGGACTAGATCCATCCCACACTGCCTCCTACCCATCAAAAGCATTCTCAATTCATTAGCTACTGAGAATAACTCCCCACATATTGAGAGCCAGCTCTGGTTATTGATGCAAGCAGACCCAGGAATTTCGCAAAAACCTTCCAGCCTGCTGCTCTGCAGATATAGACAGAATTCCCCACTGCCATTTTTTAAGACAAAAGTGTCTAAAACACACAGACCAATAAGTTACCATAACTGGTAAAGGTGGGTTCACAGTCAACATGAGTTTTCAACCTTCCATTCACCAAAAGCAGAGTGGGAAGGGTAACATAAAGAACAATCCCCATAACTGAAACAAAGTTTTAAAATCCTTCTACTTTAAGACCATAAAGGGTAGCCAAGTTACCAGACAGTATAAAAACATTTCTGATGGAGGGGGAAAGTTCTTTTTTTAACTCCAAAGCAGTTTAGAACTGTCCAGTCATGAAAAAAGGAGAGATGTCCTTAACATAACATCACATGGGGAATTTGAGCTGTGTATCATCCAATTGGTCTTCACCAGCCTAAAACACCCAGTAAAATAACCTCCTATAAAACTTTCCTGATAACTAGAAACTCCTTCCCAAAAAAAGATATCCTTTGATGGAGAGAGATACTCTGCACCTTACTGTATGATGCTGAAAAGACAGGGCTTAGTACTAGGCATTTCCTGCATTTTGAAGTTGCAGGCTCAGGCAATTTAGTTGACTGAAGATAGACTAAGGACAAATACCTACCATGTTCATCCTCACTCTCAGAAACATATTGCATCTTCCTTTCCCAAAACAGTGTTGGGCAAGCAAAGAAATTAGTTCAAGAAACTCAAAAATTCAGCTAGGGCAGGGAGACAGAGAAGAAGATGAAGGAGGACTTGGAATCACAAGTGTTTAGGAAGGTATCACTTCCCCTTCATCCTCAACTTCTGAAGAAGTCAGGGCAGATAAATCAAAAAGGCATCCAACAGGGAAGCACAAGTTTGCCTCTTTCACAGCAGAATACATGCCCTGCCCTTCTTGCCTCAAATTGTTAATACTCATCTCAAGGTCTCTTACTGAACATGACTACAACAAACCAAACAAATCTTCTACTGCTAACTCAGATGCCAGAATCAGACACATCATCATCAGTCATCACTTGACCACAGTGGCAAAGACTTTGCCCTGTGCTCTCACTTCCTCTCACACAAGCACGTTCTGCTGGTGATCAGAATCCTCAGGCCTTCACAGGCAGACCATACCCATGAACTTCCCACACTGCATGGTAGGAAGGCTGGAATATCCCATGCTGTGACAAGGAGGGTACAGAAAGGGAGGGTCATAAACATTTCCTTGTCCTCAATAGTTACACTGGAGAGACATCAGTGCCAAGAACTGTTCAAGTGAACAGCCCAAAGACAAATCACTGCATTAGGCAGCACAGACATAGCACAATGAAAGACTGATGGTCCTGTTGCAACAAGGACAGCTCCCTGTACATCCAGGACACCAGAAATATCCTAAAAACCACAGTCAGATTTGTCACAGAAATATGCAGTGACTCCCATTAAAACTTCTGTTCATTCACTGCAAGATT
Organism: Zosterops lateralis; assembly: GCF_965231275.1. Classification (NCBI taxonomy): domain Eukaryota; kingdom Metazoa; phylum Chordata; class Aves; order Passeriformes; family Zosteropidae; genus Zosterops; species Zosterops lateralis. The sequence goes on from NW_028154596.1 coordinate 239,836, forward strand.
CAGGGTCTTGAGAAGGTCCAGGAAAATCCATCAGGAAGAAATTACCTGGTCCCCCCTGAACCAGTCAGGCTCCTAGATAAGAGAAACTAACTCTTTCCAAAGTCTCATTTGTGCACGCACACTAATCTCTATTGAGATTAGAAAATGGAAACAGACATTGTCGAGATGGAGACAGATGAATCATCTTCCCCTGGACAGCCACAGTGATTTTATCCTGCTTCACCATCCTGAAGTGGAAAACACATACCAAGATTGGTAATTTGTGTCAACTATGCAATTTTTATCTACCCTCAAAACCTAAATCTGGATTACAGATCTTCCCTTTAAACTCATCAGTTCTAAAGGTATTAATGCCAAGGTAAACTAACTAATTCACCACACAATTTTTAGTAAATAAGGGAGAAATAGATTCATACCTGGTACAGCAACTTCCTATAGAGGAAGACATTTTCTCATTCAAACAACACTAATGCAGTAGAATCCTACAAAGAAAAGGATGCCCAGATCCTAGTTATCACACACCAACCCAAGTCTCTCCTCTTCACCCTTTCACAAAATTATCATGATATTGGTTGGAGCAATTTATGAACTCTGTATAAGCAATCCTTATTAAAAAACGTGTCGGTATTTATCTTTGTCTCTTTTGTTCTCATTTAGACGTCACCAAAGATTCACAAACAGAGCAACAGATAAAAACCACTAGTGGATCATTTGATTGAATCAATTCCTCTTCAAAAATCTAATGAAAGAATAAAGTATGCAGGACTTCAAAATTGTCAAAGCTACAATTCCATAAAGCTACTGGCAACACACCATTAAGGATCACCTGAACCGAAAAGTTTCTGCAGGTCCATGTGAATACAAATAAATATATAGAAATTTTAAAATTAAAAAAGTGCTAACACCAACATTTCAAAGCACTGGATTTAGTTTTTGCCTCATAACCCCCAATAAACAACAGGCCCTGCACAGCTAGAATTGCATGCAACATGTACTGTACGCTGTGCAGGGCAATTTCAGCAGAGTAACTGCCCAGAGGTGCTCTGGCATCAGAGAAACTGAACTGGAAAGACTCATAATTCAGGTAAACACAACTAGGGCACAAACTGAGACCTTCTCTCTTCCTTACTTGTCATTGGCCAACTCATAGAAGCGTCTATTCACACAACCAAGAGACAGTAGGGACACAGCATCTAAATAGGAAAATATCTTCAGCAGCATTTCTGATGGCATGCTAGAAAAGAAGAGAAAGAGGAATTCTGTTAGACTTGCCTGCAAACTCCAGAAATTACAATGGCAGAGAATTTTAATTTCAAACCAGACAAAAACAGAAGAGGTGGAAAGCAGCAGGTTGTAAACAGATGAAACAAAAAATCACCTAAAGAGTTAAATTGTGGAGTTTGGGCTGTAACTTCACTCTTTGGTATGTGGCATTTGCCTAAAATAATTAATCACAACTTATTCCAGTGGCACAGCACGATTACACAAAAAGTTGTAAGTTTGAGGTTTTATTAGACTTTGTTAACTTTAACTATGTTTGATATGAAACTATCTCATTTAGCTTCAGTTCCTTACTGCTTGTACCATGATTTTAACGTTTATTCCACAATCACCAGCATTTGCAAAACTGCAGATACATTCACTCTCCCTTTTGACTGCCGCGTCTGGCCTGAGAACGCACCAGGACAGAAATGTCCTAGTCTAACAGCAAGATCATGCTCTACCTCATCATCATCTCCAAACTGTACGTGCTCAGGGGTCTTGTGCAGTTTTCATTTATGTCAGCAGAAAGATGTGAACTTCAAAGTAAGAGCCAAGTGATATCCTGAAAATGCCAATGTCTCTGCATCTGGAAGGCTGCCTGAAATGCAGGAGCCAGTCTAGGCATGACAAGCAGAACATACCCTGGGATTGAGCCAAAGTGATTTTTGCATTAGCAGACATGAACCTCATACAATTTGAGCAGTAGCTCATAGCTGCAGAGTTTAAAATACACGCATTTTATACTCTTAATTTTTTTGAGCATTGAGTATGGCCACATCAAAATCACTGCTGAAAATAAAAGGTGCTGTGAAAGTCAACACCCCATCTGTGCCTCTTGTCCTTTTACTAAGGGGTTATTTGCAACACTTGTTGATTTATGACACTGTTTCAGAAGCAGAGAGCTTTAAAGGGTAGCACAACAATGCCAATACCTCAATGTTTGTATTAAACTCACAATCTTAGTTACATTGACATAGAAATAACATGCAAAAACTTGCACTGTTATTATGTGAAATAACTCATAAACTCTAAGTCCAAAGCAATTAGTGCACTCATTCCAGAGACAATTTAGAAGTGATACCTTAAAAAGCTGCAAATTAGCTAAAATAATATACTTGATCCAGAATTTTCAACAGCAGTTTTTACAGCTGTATTCTTTCTCCTTTGAAGGAAGCTGATTTTTTTTTCTTTTTTCTCTCACTATCACACCAGTCAGACAGCATAGAGGTGCTGAACTGGCCATCCAATGCAAAACAGAGAAATCACTACACAGTAGTGATCAAATGTATAAAACTAATTGCTTTTTCAGGTAACATAGTCTTAGAATATTTTTTGTAAAAATGTAACTAATTTTCAAAAAGAAAACAACTCATAATTATATTGAAACTACTCTTTCACTGCCAAGCAGGAAGAGAAACATTTACCTTGCAGTAAATATGCAGCAGCCAGTAATTCCTCCCTCCTTTTATCCCAATCCACCATTCTCAGCCTCTCCATACACTAAGATACACTTGATGACAACCAATAACCAAGAGAAACACATGAAGTTTAATTCCAATCTGGCTTTTATTGAAGTAATAAAATAACAATTTTTATTCTCAAGGAACAACACTGCCCATGACTTCCAAAGAAGTTGCTGAAGGCTTCACATGGCTTGGAAAACCTACATAATCCTTATGAACCTAGCAAATAACACAAAGGAGAACCATGCCAGAAAACATTAGAAGGTGAACACAGGATCCCAAAGCAGGCCAGGAAAGAAAATCTTTTCAACTCAGAATATTTGACATAGAAATCTCCAAGATATGAATACAATTACTGCAAGCAGTCAAAAGGCAGTTTACAGGGTGACTTACTCACAGACATACTCACCTCTCAAAGCTCATGTTTCGTTTCAGTTTTCTGGGAGGTGTCAAATACAGACTTTCAATGCCAGCATTTACACTTTCAGAACATTCCCCAGGCCTGGCAGCAAAGGTCCTTAACCTACTTGTAAGAAGGAAAAGCTGTTAACACATATTCACAAAATGAAGAAATACGCATATTGCGCACACCTAGACACAACACTTCAACCAAGGCAGGATGCAGGGAATACACCACGTGGCAATCATTATGATTTGAACAATTACACCCAAGTTAAAATACCTGGCATCAGGAAGATTCAGATTTAAACTCACAGCTGTCAACCCTGTGATTGATCTCTCACAGCAGGCAAAGGCAATAATAGTGTTGCTGCTCCCCCAAATCAGTTTGAATCTGGTAGAGGTTTATTACCCTTAGACAGCTGCACCCCTGTGGCCACTACAGCCAAGCTCCACTGAGGCCCCTGCAGCAAGTCAAACTCACTGATTATTCTTCTGTTTCACAACATTACTCCAGAGACATTTTTGAGCCACTCAACTTTGCTAAGCGATTAAAAGATACCAGATAAAAACAATACGTTGAAACTTCCTCAGAAACTGCTGAGGTTCAAAAAGAATTTGTATCCTTTCAAGCATAAACAAAAAGAAAGGAGATTTAACCCATGAAACAGAGAGCAGCTAACAAGGTCTAAGGGATGTCTAGGTGTTAGACAGACAAATTACTTGTCGGTAGAATTGCTTTAGTAAGGTTTATGGTTTGACACGCTTCAAAGATTTCAGATGTAGTGAGAGGTTAACAAAGCTTGGGAAGAAGGATGACCACTGAGAGTGGACACAAAGAATGCAGAATTTACAGGCCAGAGGGATACCTGGAACAACTCCCAAGATAAGGAAGAAACTATTAAAGCCAACTCAGCAATTGTGCTGAAATCAGCTACAGCTTCCAGAAATGTGAGACTGCCACCACTGACTCAAAAAAGAGAAAGACTGAGCATGCAAACTAATCAGCATGAGAAGCAAGAGAATTGTTAACCAACAGAAGATAGAAAATTAATTAATAAGAGAATTATGTAGCTTGTAGCCAAGGAACTAATTCCTTCCTTTGCTAAATGCCACCCAGCACTGTGCAGAACTGTAAATACATCAAATAACTCCATGTCTGGATTGGTCTCTTGCACACCATGGTGAAAGAACCTGCTCTGGCAACATTTCCACATCACAGTTGGGATAGAAAAGGAAGAAACTTTGCATATTTCTAACACAAATTCTTACAATCCAACTGCTCACAGATTTTTCCAAGTTTTCTGATAGAAAGGTCTTTGTCAGCTGTAATTGCAAACAAATCCTATCATTAATCCACAGAGAAAGATGGGGACAGAGTTTCAATCTTAAACCAAATCCTTACACTTCATACCCTCGGATGCCACTGAACAAGCAGAGCTCCCCATTCACTGCATTACTGACGCTTTAAATTGCCAGCAGATTTCCAACACCTGGTCAAACCAGCTCGGGGTTTCTAGGCAACCAATCCATATGGGGGGGAAATAGCTAATTTTGAAGTATATGGTTATCATATACATTTAATAAGTTCTTGATTTAAGATTGATTTATGCTTAAAGAAAAAAAAAATCAAAATAAATTAACAGCGCTGGCCTACATTGTCAACTGTGCTATGTAAAACAAAACAAAAATATCCAAGACACTTTACTAAGAATTGTTACAAGCTTAACAAAAAGACATGCACATTTGAGCTTGGGTGCTAACCAACTACATTAACAACTACAAAAAAGTAGTCTTGTAATAAATACAATCTGGAGATCAAACAAAGGGTTTTACTAATGTATCATTATCAAAAACACTTAGATGATGAGGCCCTAAACACTTAGATGATGAAGCAGTAACAAACTGCTGTTAAAGGGATTTAGAGACACAAGTTGTGTTCAACAGCAGCAGAGCCATCACTTCTGTATGTTCCAGGGCAGCACATCCCAGGCTATTCTGCCCTAAATCCATGCTGAAAGCAGAGAGTTTGGGCATACTCTCTAGGGATGCAATTTCACAAACTCCAGGCACAGAAATAATTCAGATACGAAGCTGGATTCTGGATTTTAAAATAAGCTACCTTGGACAAGCATAAACTGCACAGACTGTCCTTCTTGCTCATTTTAACCACTAACCTCTCCCTTCTTCACTCCAGGGAGAAATATCTGAGGGAAGAAACACTTTGCCCATGGGTGCCTTGAAAACTTTAATGTAATAGCTATTGTTTTTGTAAGCTTCAATTTTAAAAAAAATCTGCTGAACTTTTGTATTCGCCAAAACAAAAATATTCTCAAGGTGTGAAGAAACAAACAGCAACCGAATCCATAAATTACTTTTCAAGTACTGCGTGTGCTAAGATTTTAAATTAGCATTAACAAAATGCTTTTAGGTTGCATTGACACAGTTTGGGCAGATTAGCCTAAGATGAAAGTCAATGACAGCTGTTACACCCCCTCTTTAGAGACTTCTAGAACTGAGATGATCTTACTCAAGAGGCACAACTTCAATTGCTTTTTCATTAGCTTTCAACCTGTGGGGCTCACTTTTCCAGTATTTTCATTTTCATACCCTATAATACTTGCAATGTGCCTTGGTTTTTTGATGGTCAGCAAACAATTGTCTTCTGAGAAACATTTCAAATGATGTACACAAAGTTTTAAGTAGTGAAAAAACGTGTCTCCTCCACCTCTGTAAGCGTATGCAGGGAAAAAGAAAAATTACAATGATGTTTTGGATGGGTTGGTTGTGGGTTTTTTTTTTTCCTTCAGCTGTCTATTTCAATTTAATTTTTAAAGGGTGGATATTACCCCAATCCATTAGCAGGTTGAAAAAAGGCAAAAAAACCCACCCAAAAAACAGCAGGGGGAATGAAACTGCTATGAAACCTAAGGCTGTAGAAATGGGTTAGCAGAAAAATCTGTTTTCTCAACTTTGCCTCTAAGACTGATGCTTTAAAATTTTGAAAGCCTACCCTGTACTGTAAGAATTATGGTAATCACACCTTCCACAGCGAAACCCTCCTATTTATCACAAAACCCAAACTACCCTGGACGTATAAAGCAGCCACTAAACTAACTTTGTGGGTACCCATTACAGCATCTCCTCCAAGTTGAAGGACACAGAAGTTTAGGCTCCCCAGGCAGGAAAAAAAGTGTTAACCCCAGGCCTCTGTGCACCTGGCAACACCAGCGTTCTCCACTGCAAGGCGTCCACTGGGCCAGGAGAGGAGAGTACCATGCCCACAGCCCTCGCCACGAAGACTCGAGAGCTGGAAACCAGAGCCGTGCAACACGTGAAATAAGTTTTTCAGAGGAGCAATGGGAGCTGAGGGAAAACAATTAAACCCCCCTCCCCGTTAAAGGTGAAGAAGGCCGAGCGGGCGGCCCCGGGCCGGCAGAGCCCACGGTTACCTGCCCCGGCCCGTCGCCATGGCCGCTCCAGCATGGGACAGCGCCGGCCTCGCACCGCCCGCGGGGAGGGCAGGGAAGGAACAAGGGCAGCCACCCCCCGGGGCACGCCCTGGGGCGGGGTGGGCCGGAACGGCGGCGCCCGGAGCGCTGGCTGAGGGCGGGCGGGGCCGAGGCGGGGCCGAGCGGGGCCGGGAGCGCTGGCTGAGGGCGGGCGGGGCTGGAGCGGGGCCGGGCGGGCACGGGGGAGGCGGTAACGGGGACGGCGGAGGTGCCTGAGCCTCGCCCCGGCTCCACGGCGAGCTCCGAGCTCTCGGGCACTGTGGGCTCGGGTCTCAGAATCACATAATTAATTAGGCTGGAAAATACCTCTGAGATTACTTTACAATTTATGACCAAACACCACCACGGCAGTTAGACCACAGCACTAAGTGCAGATTCCAGTCTTTCCTTAAACACCTCCAGACCCGGTGGCTCCACCACCTCCCTGAGCAGCCCATTCCAATGTCTAATTGCCTTTTCTGTGAAGAAATTCTTCCTAATATCCAACCCAGACCTCCCTAGTACAGCTTGAGGCCATTTCCTCTTGGAGAACAGGCCGAGTCCCACCTTCAGGCATTTGTGCAGAGTGATCAAGTCCCCCTGAGCCTCCTGTTCTCCAGGCTAAACATCCCCAGCTCCCTCGGCCACTCCTCAGACTTGTGCTCCAGACTCTTCACCAGCTCCACTGCCTTTCCCTGGACACACTCCAGCAACTCAATGTCCTTCTTAAATCGAGGGTGTCAAAACCGAACACAGTACTCTCAGTGGTGTGGCCTCAACAGTGCCTGATAAAAATAAAATGTTTATCCTACAATGTAACAGTGGAAAGCCACCTCAGTGGCACGTGGCACCTTTCCTCCCAGACCACCTTAAAAACGGAGAACCCGTTCCCATCAAGGAACTCTCAGGCGCCGCGCCCCCACCCCGGGTCAGAGATGGGGCGAGGGAGCCGCAGCGGAGCCGCCCGCCTCAGTGGAGCTCCAGCCGCGGAGCAGTCGGCCGTCTGGCACGGGGAGGTTCCGACCCCCGCCGCCGCCGCCGGAGCGGAAAGGAGCCGGCCGCTTTCCCCCCCCCAGGCTCAGCACAAAGAGTTCCAGCCGAAGAGCAGCCTGACTGCAGCCGCTCCCCGTGCCGGAGCGGAGAAAAGAGCCCCGGCCGCCCCGTCTGCCCGCAGTTGCCATGCTCCCCGTACGAGCCGCCCGCAGCCGCCACGCGGTCAGCCGCCTCGGCCAGATGAAGCGTCCCCGAGCTGGCCGGACCGCTGCCCCGCTTCAAGAGAAAAACCCCACACCCGCCACGTTCCACCTCCCACCGCACAAGCCCCGGTCCAAACCCCCACAACGTTGCCGCCGCTGTGAAGCAGCGTGAGACCGAAACGCCATTGCTGCGGCAAAGACTACCACGTGGCCGCAAAGAGCTTCAAGTGCCCGCCCCGGTGATCCCGCATGCAAATTAAAGACTCCAAAAGAGTCTCGGGATGAAATCTGACATAAAAAAACCCTTATCAAATAAAAACCAAGTAAAATTAAAACAGATAAGAACTAATACTCAGCCGTGTGGACCCTGAGGAATCAGAAGAGCTAATTTCTCCGGTTTTGCTTACTAGCCGTAAGTTAAAAAGACCAAACCGGAGATGAGACCACAGGAGAAAACAAAGAACTGTCAGGACTCTGGGGTTGCTCCCCAGGCGAGGGCCAGTCCTCCAGCTCTGTTGAATTGCATGCAGCAGAGCTGATAAAGCCCTCCTCCTCCACGGCGACCAAACCCCTCGGGCAAATATCAATAAGAGCTGATTAATAAAGGCGTTTATGGAGATTAGTATTTTCTCCGCCCATTTTTATTCATAACAACTGGGGCTCGTCCGGGATTGGCCACGCCCAGAAGAGGACCGAGACGGGAAGGCGCCGCCCACCTTGGACCTCCTGGACAGCTGCTGCTCAGGGCCGCCCGTCGGGGAATCGGGACCCAGGCAGGAGGGCTGAAAGCTGCAAAGCCTGGCGGCGATAGCAAAGATGTGTCCGTGCAAAGGGCACTGAACGAGGAGACGCTGGTGTCGGCGGCTCAGAAAGGTAAGGCGCAGGATGCTGTACGCTGCTCAGCTAAAGTTTTGTAGTTCCAAACATCAAGTATCTAGGAAAAAAAAAAAAAATCTCAGCACACCGAGCCGGTTTCTTTTCGCATCATATTGTTTGGAGCAGCTATTACATTTCTATGTATGCGTTGCACAATCAGAACAAATTATGTGATTTCTTCTAAATAATCTGTGGATTTAAGTAATTATCAGGCACAAGGTGTAGCAGACTCTCATTTTCCTTTTCAGAAGGAAAACCTATCACATGCAGCCTGACTGTAGGGCTGTTGGGATAAATTCACCTCCAACCAAATCGTCACTACACGTGATGGATTGCCTTCACTCATTCACTTCAGTGAAAAGTGATTACTGCATAATTAGCCTCAGAAAGTTTAAGTACTTTGAAATGATTTACAAAAAACGCCTTCAACTAATTAGAAGACTGCAGGAGAAATAGTTACTAACGTTTCCTCCTTAACTTGTACTCCACTAAAATGCACACTGCCACTAAAAGATAGTAGTCTCTTTCCAAATACTCAAATATTTTGAAAGAGAGACTCTCATATGACTTACTTTGAAGTATATACTGACACTTGTACTTTAGATCAAAATTGAAAGATAAAAACTAATCAAACAGCAGTTAGTTTTGTTAATAAATAAAATATTGTTTTGGGGCTAATATTGCCCCTTTTACTGTTCTATTGATTGCTAATTCATAAAACCGGTTATTTTCAGTGTGTGTGACTTTTAAGCTTTCACTTTTTTATTTTTACTTCTTTTCTTTGCATAAGGATTGCAGTGATTGTGCGTTTAGGTGGTAGTGTGAATACTGCAGTGCTAAATGCCTCATTAGTTCCTAAAAAATCTAGCTCTCATGTACCCAAGAAGTAGCAGTCATTGCTACTTTGGATCTTGCAAACATCTGGCAAACCGAAAGTAATAAGGCTTAACACTGACATGTAAACATGACCTGTACAATGTAAGAGATGTTCCTTGGCCTGTTTTACAGCAATGTGGCATTATGGAAACTGTTACTGGAATTTTTTCTTCTGGTAAAACGTTGTTTGAACTACAGACTAACAGAAGAGCATTTATGTAAGAAAGGCATACAAGTGTTATCCAAGGCTGCAACTTATGTGTTATTATCTTTTTTATTTCAGTGAAAGAAGCTGGAAGAGACTTTACCTATTTTATTGTGGTGCTTGTTGGAATTGGTGTTACAGGTTATTTTTTTTAAATTACATTCTTTATCAGAAGACACTTCTCGTTAATTCCATCTGGTTTCATAAGTTTTCATTTCATCTGCTGTTGTCTCTGTTACAGGTGGCTTGTTCTATGTGATTTTTAAAGAGCTATTCTCTTCTTCTAGTCCAAATAAGATCTATGGAGATGCCTTGGAGAAATGCAGATCTCACCCCGAGGTTGGTTTTTGAACTTCAGTCATCAGTTTGTGTTTCTCAGTAGTTACTGCCTTTCTTCAAGTCAAAACTTCACACTAGGAATCTCACAAGCTACTTGAAGACCCGTGTGGTGCTTTAGCAGTTCTGCCAGTGCTTGTAGCTGGGATGGGGTGGGTCAGCTCCAGAGCAGAGCCTTCATCAGGACAGGTCAGTGCAAGCATTGAACTAGCCTGCTAGAAGCCAAGTGAGTGTGCCACAGCATAAAAACTGATGGAAATACAGTCTGTCTTTCAGAGCCTGGGCTTGTGTCACCATACAGAAACTCTTAGGGACTTACCTAAGTGCCTGCTAAATATAGAACTTGAATTCTCCATGTCAGAGAGGCAACTAGTCCCACTAAGTTGTGTAGATCTAACCTGCTGCCTTTTCTCAACACTCTTACTCTATTGTGACACTTCCCTATGGTTCTGTCATTCTGTGAAGCACTGCACTGATACCCAGGAATTGAAATTCTTCATTTGAAGCACAGTTAGCATTCCTTTGGCTAACAGGAAAACAGGCAGAGAACAGTCATGGGATCACACAGTCATCATAGCTAGGTGTAAACAAAAAAATCAGTGTGAAACTAGATTTTAAAAAACACTACTTCAGACAAAACATCCTTCAGAAAAGATTGTAGCAGATGCCTTTGAAGGTAACCTAGAAATGAAGTGACAAGTCGTTGCTCTAGTAACAATAAAAAGACTGCTTTGGAACAAGTTTGTAGAATTAATACTTCTTTCCAGTACTTGCACAGTAAAACTTCTCTTCTTCTAACCAAATTTAAAGTAAGTTTAAGACTATGTTGATCTACTCTGATTTTATAGATCTGAAAAAAAAAAATTACTGAATTTCTTATTCAGTCGTGGTTTTTAGATAATAGGAAGGGGAATGCATTTGCATTTTAAACTTTGAAACATTCTCTTGGAGGAGACATAGGCAAATATTTTGTGCTTTTTTTTTTTTTCTTTTTACACAAAATGTCAATTTCCACATCTTCATCTCAGAGAACAGTACAAATAGAAGATATCAATAGGATTTATTTTAGGCATTTAATACAGAACTGTAAAAAAAAGACTGGAATACAGAGGCATTTTTCTTAAATTCTTTTTTTTTCATAAACACTCCTATTCTTGACATGTTAGATTCTCCAGGGGCATTTTGTTAAAAGAGGGTGTATTCACAGCAGAGGCGTGAGCTGATACTGGAATACCTGTTTGTATGTTATCCCTTCTGACAGCTCAAACCTCTTTTCCCTTGTAGGTAATTGGTGTTTTTGGTGAACCTATCAAAGGTTACGGAGAGGCAACAAGAAGAGGAAGACGACAGCATGTCAGATACCCCTTGGTGTTTGCCCCATAAAGACATCAGTTTCTGCACAGCAAAGATATTTTTGGATCACAAGTTAGTTCTAGAGTGATGAACTGTACGTAACATATCCTGTCACTTTTGATCAAACATAGAAGTTTTTTTGCAGTGCCTCTTGTGTGCCATATATCACTAAGTACAGTGTACATATAATATAAAATGCCAATTCTGAATGCCTCAGAACAAGCAATGGTCATCATGGTAAACATAGAGCTCTCCAGAAAATGGGATGAGCCTGAAAACAGTAGTGCAGAGGCCTAGGCTTGCATGAGGAGAGCAGTAATCTGACAGAAGTTTACAGTCTGAAACTATACTGAGCTGATACACAGGATGCTTTTTGGTACTTGAAGCAGCATCTCTACTGCATATTTAACAGAACGTCTATCACCTTAACCTCTCATGAGTGTGTCTTTTTATTACTTTCCTTTTAAAAGAAACAAGAAAACTATTTCTTACAAAACGTAAGTCCTCCCTGCTTTGCCTTTATTGGGTTATTTGGCAGGAATATATTCAGTGAGGTTTCATATAGGATGAGACACATAAGCCCAGACAGAGGTTGAACCATGAAATTGAGATTCCTTGTTAGGTCTGAGGAAAGTGGCTTTTAATCATTGAAGCTCTATCTCTTCACCAGACTCAGTGAAAAAATGTTTAAAGTAAAGCTGCTAAATGAAATCAACGTGCACAAACATCTTGAGCACCTGTCTGTAAATAAGTAAATGTACTATGAATCAGCTTTCCTAGTATTTAATTTCCATTATTTTGAATGACTAGTATCTTAAATAAATTTTTGAGATGAGAACTGTGTAAGATTGTAGAGTTTGCATCTGCAGTATAAGAATGACCTTAAATGTCTCAAAAATCTACAGGTTTTTTTTGTGTATGAATACCCTGAATGTAAATTTACTGCAGTAAGGCTCTTCTTTCATATTTGTTCTCTCTACCATCATGTCACTTTAAACTATATTGGAAGTTTATTTCACAGTGTGTACCTGGGCATGACTGATGGACATAAGAGATTGGTGCTAAGCAGCAGTTAATATTTTCAGTAGGAAACATAAACCAGAACTCTAATGGGGTCATTAGTTTCCCAAAGTGGTCACTTTGAAAGTGATGTGCTATTTATTTAATACTTGAGCGCAACCCAACTCCAGTCTGAATACCAGCATTTAGGTTGGAGATCTCATATCAGTGCCAAAGTTACACAATTTCAGCAGAACAAAATTATTGCCAAAGTAACTTTGCACATAGTAAACTGTTTGTTTTGATGTGGTTTAACCAACCTAATAATTAATTTGAAAAAATATGCTGTGTGTGTTTCGGTTTGATAACTTAGTTTAGGTGCCTAAAATAACTCTGGAATTCTTGGTGATGTGGGGTCCCTTTCTAGATGTCAGGCTTCAAATCTGGGGTTTTTTAGAATTAATACAAGGCATTTCCATAGTCTTCAGCACTGGATTGCTTTTCAGTTTTGAGGGGAGGACTGGGGTGAGGACATTTAAGCATTTCATCTCTTAATCCTCAGCAGCTAATTAGCTCTTCTAACTCCACTAGTCCTTAGGCACTGACAGTAAAGCTTGAGAGGAGCAGTAGAGAAGGAACCCAAGGTAGAGTAAGGACACCACTGGAATACACTTTCTTACAAAATAAGTAAGCAACTCCTCTAAGTAAGTTTAAATTTGAAGTCTTAACTAGCATATAATCTGTATTCTTGCTGGGTGGTTGGGTTTTTGTTTTCTGTTGCTGTTTTTAGTCACATTGAATACGTAAAGGACGGACTGAAACATATGCGTTTGAAGTTCTATATTGAGGGCATTGAATCAGGGAAACAGGGAACGGTCCATGTGGAAGTCAAAGAGGTATGTACAATTGCTTGATACACCTGACAACCTGACAAGTCATGAATTTAAACTACCAAAGAGAAAAAAACACTCTGAATTTTTTTCTTTGCAGAATCTTGAAACAGGAAAATTCAAGGTTCACTATATTATTGTGGACGTTGAGACCTATCCAAGAAGAACCATTGTTATAGAAGACAACAGATAGCCAACGATCAAAGCTGCTGCCTTATCTCACATTGGATAATGATGTTGTAGCCAGGCTACACATGAATTGTGTGGTGTTGCCAATTGTGTCTCACAGCTTCAGGGCTGTGTTATGGGAAGTAGCCTCTCAGGACCTCCACTAACAGATAAGGGATTTAAAGTGAAACCAATGAAATATAGCAGAACTATCATGGAAGATATTCTTGACATAGGAAAATAATGCCTCCTAATGAACAGTCTAATGATCGATAATACTTCTGCACACCCAAAACCTGAGTTTTTCAAGGATTTAGGTTTGGATGGGGAGTTTTTTGTCTTCCTTGGCTTGGATTTCCCACTACCACTGCAATAAAGAAAGAGGTAGTTTAACTGTAGACAGAACTCTACTGTTTTCATTTTGGATACCTTTGTAGTAAAAAGGTAAAGTAAGAATGTTAGTGATGCAAAAGAGATCTAGGCATGTAAGGGTAGGAATGGTGGAGGCACACACACCCATGGCAAACAACTGAAGATAAACACTTTAATATTGGTGTCTTCTAAATAAATTACCAGCAAGCAGAACATCACTACCATCTGCTCTTTCCGGTGTTTGCCATGCTGCTCTGCATGGTTGTAGCAAGGTGGGGGTTGGCCTTTTCTCCCAGGCAACTAGTGACAGGACAAGAGGACATGGCCTCAACCTCTGTCAGGGGAGATTTGGGTTGGACATCACCTTCAAAATGTTTTGAAAACCACAATATTTAATTTAAACTTCTCTTTGCCACCTTGTCTGTATCTACATCTGATAAACACCTGTGGTGTTTATCATGGCATCTTTGATCCGTAAAATGTTCCACATTATTTTCTTTTACTGCCTGCATCACCTTGCTAGCTGAGATTTACCAGGATGCTTCTTTATATTTCATGAATGAGGGACACAGCTGTGAAGGACATAATTTCTCCTGTGTTGTGAAAAAGCTGAGAATATTCTTGATAAAATTAAGACAGAAAAAGTAGCAGAAGAAATCCACCTTTATCTGACCTTAATGTTCTTAATTTGAATGAATTACAAATACAAGGCTCAAATGCTTTCCAATCTCATTGCAGGAAGCTTTTTGTAATCTTTTTTCTAGGAACATCTCATCAGTGAAGAAAAAAAAAAAACACTTCATAGCTTTGTTTGTCAACTTTCTACTAGCTGGATACCTATCACCAGCAAGATTATTTAAGCCTCTTGAAACTTCAGGAGTGTTAAAGCTTTTTAGAAATATAGATTGTCTGCAGAAATAAAAGTCAAACATTTTTTGCTAACAGAAGTCTTATGTGAACTGATTACTTCTTTCCATATTTCTCCTGAGGCTGAAGTTCTCTTTGTGGACTTGGCTGGCACCCATGCTTACAAAGCTTTCTTAAATTCTGTTTCATACAAATGCATCTATGGAGACACTGTAATCAAAATTAGGTGAAGATTAGTTGAACAAGACATTTGGAATACTGAACATTGATCTCTTGTGCAGTATCATCTTTCCTGGTGGTAGTTTGCACTGGAGGGGAATAGCTGTGTTCACTGAGTTTAAACAATGTTTTAGAACACCGCTTTGGTAATTCCAAAGAGTGTTAGCCTCAGTTTTCCATATGGAGCTGCCCCTGCCTCACTGGATCATTGTACTACCAGAAAGTCGTGCAGAGATCCTTCTCCATGGCAGAGCTCAGTGTTCCATCCTCTCACTGGAGGCTGTTAGGCTGGGGAGACAGCAAAATAACTGAAAGATTCACCTTCAGTTGTCGGTAAACACAAGCAGTAACCATTTCACTATTTCCTTTTTAAAGCTCTCACTTCTTTTTCCCTTGGGAAAACAAAATTACAGCATCTGCCAGTTACTTTCTGAAGTAAATGTGTCATGTTATTGTTACTCAAGTATTGGGGGAAAAAATCACTGCTAGCAAGTCAGAGCCAAAGAAATTAAGTTTTCATAGAAATTAAACACATTTTTCAGAGTTCAGTTTTGATTGTTGCAGAATAAATAAAAGTAGTATTCTTAAAACCCCTCCTTTAGGAATCGGAAATATGTTACTCACCAGTGAAAGGTTGTTTTTCCAGAAACACTGTGTGGCAGACTATTCAAAATGTGTTTTAAGTAGGTGTACAACTTGGTCTTAAGTTTCCCATCTCTACATTCATTTTTGTGGATGCCAAACCCTATGTATGCTTCATAGGCAGCCAATATCCTTAGAGGTGGTTTATGGGAATAATGTTACTGTGTCATCTCTATGACCTGTGTTTGATTCTAGATCCTGTGTATACTTGCTGTATAGCAACAAAAAGAAAATCCCTCTAGGAAATGAACTGAGTGGAAACTTTAAAATATATATATTAAAAAAAATCCAAACAGCAACAACAGCAGCAAACAATAAATAAATAAATAAATAAATAAGAAAATTAAATAAATAAATGAATTTAAAAAACCAATAACAAAAAAAACCACTCAATAAGCTTTGATAAACAGAAGCTCTTGTAAAAAAAGATGAATGTAGATTGGGAAGCAAAGGTGTTGTTGTGCATGACTGAGTTTAAAAATAACCTTGTTACCTAAATATTTCTTGCACAGAATTCAAGTTTCAGCAACTGATTTAGGCAATGGAGTCATGATCTTAGAAATGGTTGTGAATAAATGCATATCTGATACAAGAAACTTCAACAAACTCATTTAACAAGCGAAGAAACAAACAAGACAGGAATGTGAGTAAGACAATTACTGTATCACGTGCCAGATGCAGAGATAAAAAGCCAAAGAAAATGTGCTGGGAGTTTGCTTTCAGCTTTCACTTTGCTCTCAGTCTCATTCACTATCACAACAGATGCTATCCACCCTAATACTTACAGGATTATTCCACTGTGTATATTGTCAGCAACCAAACATTGCAGATTATGCCCAAAAATCATCAAGGACACATTTTGAACCCAAGCCCACTTTTATGATTCACTCCAGCTTGTAAACTGACAGAAGTCAAGCTTAAAGGTGACAGGGCTCACAACTGGTCTCTGCATATGGGGTTGTGAAGTCTGTCTGAAGATCTGGGGTACAGTTGGCACTGGAAAAACAGAAGTTTGAAAGCAAAGCCAAAAAATTTGAAAGCAAAAAGATCTTCACCCTCTTTTTTTGAGAGGGGGGAAAAAAGGCCCTAGAGAGTCCCTAGAGAGATGTTCACTTGCTCCAAATAGGAAATAATAGAACTCCAGTAGAAATTTTCCTTAGGCATCTGGGAATGTATGTTGTTATGGTATACAGTGATTCCAAACAGTACAATAAATAATTGAACAGCAGAAGTATTTGATAGTTTTTCTTAGTAAATTCTCAGGGTTTTTTATTGTGTATGTGTTCTGTAAAATAATGTATAGGAATTCTAGAAAAATGTGAATTAATACCATCCTGTATTCAAATTCAGTCTATTTATATTTTTTAATGATATATACTTAAAAGTTGAAAATGTAGCGAAAATGTTTTGCAATTTAAAGGAAACAAAGGAAACAAAAAAGCTTTTTGGAATTTTGTTCTTCTTGGGAGAAATATGCTGTATTTGATTCCCTTCCTCTATATAGGTTATTGTAGAACATTTGTAACTCAGCTAATCAAAAATATTTATCACAAATACCCATTTCAGTAAAAGAGATCAGTGTGGAAAGCCTCTGTTTGCCTCTCAGGGTTCAGTATCAAACTACTGCATTTCGTTTTAATATCCATGTAAAAAAATTCTGTCAGTTCTGGAAAAAGCGTAGTATGGGAGGGATGCCCTCACCTGCTCCAGCCCGCAGCCACCCTGCAGCAGATCAACCTTGGCCAGCACCCAGAGCTGCTCCCCCCACAGCAGGATGGGGGTGGAAATGGGGACCAGCAGAAATGAGAAATCTTGGGGGTTGTGAGCAAGACAGGGACATCACTTGCCAGTTAAGTGTTGCAGGTGAACTAAACTTCAAAATGAGCTCAATTTATTGCCTTTTGCTGGCCAGAGCAGCAGCGTGGGCAGTGTGCCACAGAGGTGAGCACTTAGCAGGGCTGGCAGCAGTGGTGTCTCGACTTCCAGATCACGTACAGGCGTCTGCCTCCACATCTTAAAACCTTCCCGTACTGTGCTGGGAAACCTTTTCAGGATAATCGTGTTTATCCAACCTCTATTTAATTACAATTCCCCTTTATCAGAATCACAATTATCTTCTCTAGCACGAGTTGCTGTCTTGTATTACTCCCCACAATTAACTCTATTAACCTTTTATCCAAGCACATTTTTACCCTTTATGGGAACTGGGTTGTTTTTCAATTTCAATCCTAATTCTTCTTTTTTTCCATTAAAAACATAACAATCTCAGCCATAACAACATTTTATTACAGTTATACACGTACTAAATCATGGCTATATTCCCTGAGATGTGATTTGCTTCATTAGTGCTACAACCTCTGTAGAGGAGCTGGAAGTGAATTGCTATCTTGTATGCTGTCTGGGACCATGCATTTTCCTGTGTTTTAATAAAACAGAGACAAATCCCAGTGTCGGAGTGCAGATTTGCAAAATGCCACCAGTTGCTCTTTGGTGTGATACCTGGTGAGGTACAGATGCCCTTGTCTCCTCTGTGTGGCTGCAAAGAACCACATTCAGGGGTCTGACACTGGAGTTAGGATAATAGTGTTGGGGAGAAATAACTGAGACATCTCAAGATTTAAAACAGCAGCTTTCTATCAACTGCCTTGAGCATAAAAGCCTCATAATCTACAACTATTTTTCCCTGAAAACATCTATGCAAAGTGTCCTGCTGTGCTAACTTTTTTGTATTTTTCACACTTATTTTCCTTGAATTTCTCTTTTAACACCTTTTTTTGTGGGGACTCCTTCCAGCATCTGCATGTATTTCTCTTTTCCTTCAAATTACTGTGTTTAACTTGTGTGTCTGCATGTCTCTCCTTTACCTATATTTAATTTAGCAGAATAAAAGCTAATCTCCCTCAACTTCTCATTGTAAGATATTTTCTAGACCCTTTGTCAGCTTCATTGCCCTTATACATATATAGACCCATGCATAAAAACATTATAAATATATAATGTAGAGCATATATGTTGCATAATATATATTACACAGATTTAAAAAAATACATATCTCCATATATGTATATATTTATGTTCCTGACTTCATCTTGAAAGCTTTTCAGGTAACATCAAAATAAACCAGCTTCTAGGGCCATTCCAAAACAGACGCTTCCCATTACTGACCAAGTCATGTTGCAGAGCTGGTCTCCAGAGATGGTCCTGAGAGCACTGTGATCCTCATAGGAATGGAACAAACAACTCTTGAATTCTGGGTGGTGGGTCCGATTGACACCTTCATTTTTAGCTGATATCCCGCACCCCATCCAAGCGTTGGATGACTGACAGCTACAAAAGCTCCAGGTATCTCTCAGTGGCAAATACTTCAAGGTGAGTTATGAAGAAATTAGATAAGCAAAAGGATGTGAGTTGTGCTAAGATTAGAGCCAGTCAATTCTAATCTCTTCTGTACTGAGTGGATCATGATGGCAATTCCTTCTTGATAAGCCATCCTGCATTATAATGGTAAAGGCCAGTAAAGTTGTCCTGCCTTGCTGGTAGTTGTCAGCTTGTCAGCCTTTGGGATGGGATTAGAAGTGGAAGTATGTGAACATGGCTTTTGTGCTTTTGTAAAAACATGCATTTTTCGTGTGGGAAGTATCCTAAAGCAACCATCAATGTCACAGTCAGCCCCATTTATCCACAGGCTATAGCTGTCATGCTGTACTGCTCCCACAAGGGATGTGACATAGGGACTTCCTTTTCCCAGAGGACAAGCTCTGTGCGTCCTAAACAGTGTTCCTGCATAATGCCTCTAAAATAACTGTACACCTCAACATAAATACCAATGCATACACAAAATCAAGGGAAAACTAATGCTTTAAAAAATGAAACATGAAGAAAACAAGATGGATTCCATGGACTGAAATCAATGTTTTTACATTTAGCACACTTCTGTGAACATTACCAGGTAATGCTGTAATCAGTGAGCAATCTTGCTCTGTGAGAGGATTAAATACTCTGCTATGTGCCCATTTGGATGTGGTTACATTGCTGTCCCTTGTCACAGAGTTCAGGAGCAACCAGCACATACATATCCATGTTGAGGTGATTGTGATGGTTTTTATAAAGGGTTTTGCTGCTGTGCCAGCTGGTGTCCTGCTCATGGGAGTCTCCAGCTTTCAAATGGCAGACATCTGATGCTTTCTAAAAATACATTCTCCTCACCCTTGGAGCCCCAGGAATGGTTCTTGTCTAATTCTTCTCTAATTCATCTCTTCTTAAGGAATAAGAAGCCGTTTGCTGGTTGGCCTCTTATTAAGCGACCAACTGCAGGCAGGTCTTTCAGACCTCTGCATACCACACATGTCCCTCAGGCCATGCTTTCTGAAGCAATTCCATGCAGATGTCACTGGATTTTAAAGACCAGAAATAACATGGGTATTTTTGGAACAGCCTGTACATTACCACTGCTTCATACAGGGTTATGTGCAAATCACACTTTCACACTGAAATAATTTACTTAGTAGAAATAAGGACATATTAGTAATGATACAGATTTATTTTTTTTTCGTCACACAGATAGGTAGTGAGCACAGATGGCACTCAGAAAATACTGATTGTATGATAAATTCTATCACCCTTCTCTTCTGTGGACCAGGAGTGAGTATTGTTGTCTTTTTCTCTGCTATAATAATCACTTCTTGCAAATGTTGTGAGAATCAGGTAAGGAACTGAAGCTGCAGACAGCCTGGTCAGGTAAGCAGGAGAAAACAATGAGTCTGAGGACCCCAGAAGGATCAATTTTCAGAAACCCTTGATTTCTAAACACATTTCAAGTCAGTACCTGAAACCATTTTTCCAGGAAGAAGATTTCATCACTTCTGTCTATCAAAATGATGAGTAAAGAAATTGTTTGATAACGTGTCACAACATTAGGGAAACAAACACTATTGACCTTTATCTCAAGCCATTCCTCCAAAAAATCCATTGTTATGTAGGAAGTTTCATAGTAAACTGAGAATATTAGCACTGATGATGAAGGGTGGAAGTGTCCAGTAGCCCAAGCCTGGTATTCCTGGACATCCCACATGCCTGCACTGCAATTAATCTCTGGTTTTAGTGAAAACATCTTCAGACTTGAAAAAGAACGTGACCAGAAGCAGAAGCTCAGTTTTAAACTCAGGTTAAAAACAGCAAACAGAAGAATTTTATGCATAGCAGAACAAAACTCATCACTTGAGGACAGAATGAAATTCTTTATGCATATGAAGAATAAAATATATTTTATCCTGAGCTGGATGCAGCTTGCTTATGATGCAAACAGCAGGCACAGTCCTATGTGCACATACATCACTCTACATTATAAACAGCCTAAAAGCCACAAAGTTGAAAGCAGATCTTGATTCTCACATAATAAAAGTAAGAGATGCTGCAGGAAGGATTGAGCTTTCCTGACACTGGACTGGGAACTTATCAGGAGATAATAAATAATAGTATCCTAAGCTTATTCACCTTCTCCTTTTTTTTTTTTTTTTTTTTTTTTTACTTCCTACAGCATTCCTTCTGCAATCTTTCTGGATTTTAAGAAACGGCAACAACCATCACTAAGTCCTTTAGCTGCAGGGTATGCAGCTCCCTCAGCTTTTTCCATAATTTGTAGTTTAGCACCACCTTCCTAGACACCAAAGAATTGCAGCTTTGCACTGCCAGAACATTTGGCTTGAAAGCCTTAGAACAAAAAGGAAAGTGCAAAGAAAGGTAGTTTGTAGTAAAGCATTTCTCACACCCAGCAAGTGTTTTCCATACAGGGAAAGTTTAAGGCTCACCCCTTAAGGTAAAGAGCCCAGATTGTTCCCTACCCTTCTGACAAGGGTTGGCTGAGGGCCAAGAAAGAAGCATCTATTGGATCTTGTCACTGTTCTTCAAACCCTCTATCCCTCTCTATTGGCTCTAAGCCAGGTTATCCCTCCTAAAATATTAAGAATTTAAGAAAGAGCACAAAAGGGAACTCTAGGCTTTTCAAGGTGTGTTAGCAGGGTGTCTGAGGTTTCTCAGGTGCCTATGCACAACTTATTATTTGTTTTCTGCAAAGTTTGTTATTTTGTTATTTTTTCTTTATTAAACCTTTTGGTTTACAAAACACCTTCGAGAAGCAGTCTCACTGAAATTAATTACAGGCACTTTTCTGCCAGGCTGGACCCTCAGAGTGTGAGGCAAACCCACAGTGGTTATTTCCATATCTGTTTTAATTATTAGACCTTTTTAACAAGATAGCATCCTCTGTCCTCATCAACTTTTGCAGTTCATCAGTTTTCAGAAACCATCCCACAGACCAGTGCTCCCTGTAGCACTTCATTTATGGCCCTATAGCTGCGGCTCTATGCTGTCATAATTTCAGGGCCCATCGCTTTTGTTTCCAAGTAATGAAAACTGAAGTTTCTAATGTAAACTGTATTTTATGCTGAATATAGTGTGTTTTAACGTTTAAAAATGAGCTTGTGAATGCTTGATGTGAACATGGTATTTTCACTCAACATTCACAGACAACAAATTTCAACTTCTTTTCTGCAGTTCATGATAAATAGCTGTTAAGGAGAGAGTTTTGATGTCTCATTGAAAAACAGGATTGACAATGGTAGTCTGTAGCCTCATAGTACAAAATATAAATATTTTCTTCCATAATCCGAGGAGTTGGTAAGAAAAATGGTAAAGGTGACAGACACATGGGTAACTGACCTGCTGTGGTGTCAAAGACAAACCCATACCTCAAAGAACATTCATGCAAAGCATGTAGATTTTTTTAAAAATTCATTATTCAATTTTCCCTTTCTGTGTGTTTCCCCAGCATGTCCTCACTTGCATGGGGTATGACCAGGATCAGCTACCCAAGAATAAGCTTAATCACAAAATTACCTTACAGTCACCCCCTGCAAAACCTCCTTCTACACTGAGCTCCTTATCTTGTGACCCAGAAGCTGCAAATACCCACCATGACATGACCTGTTTTGCAAAATTCTCACATATTGATCCCTGAAAACAAGCTAGAGGTCTGTGTGCTTGGTAATTGGCTTGGTGCTTCCCATCAGCACTGTATGAGGAAGTCCCAGAAGGTGCTCCCTAGTACGTTGTCACAAAATTCTGGGTGGCACATCACCATCCTCTCTCAGTTTGGGTGATTCAGGTGATTAAATGATTAAAAGTCCTTGGCCCTCTAAAAGCCCCGAGTCGCGTCACAAGGAAAAAAGCGGAGTCTTCAAGGTCTCGTTTTCAGGTTTCTCGTGTTGTTTATTATTTGATATCTCAAAATTTTTCTCCACACCAGCCAAGATCTGAACAGTGACTGGGACACCAGGCGACTGACTGCTGATGGAGTGTCGCTTTGCTTTTATACAGATAACTACATGTTGGTTATTTACAATTTCATACCAATGCCTAGTGCCTATACTAGAAGGGTCATTTCTACTTTGACCCAATCGTCTCAGACTACTTTTTGTCATCATCACCTCAGAAGATGGAGGAAGAGGAAGAAGGAGAGGAACTCAAGGAACCACCCTAATTCCTCCATTTTGTCCCTCCACTTACCTCTATTCTAAGAACCCCAAAACTACTAAATTTTTCATCTTGTGATGTGCTAAATTATTGTTTTCACACTTTTGTGGTTTGTAATTCCTCTCTCAGTGTTGGAAGCCTCTCCCATGGACTAAAATCAAAGCCAGTGTCTTCCTGGGCTCTGTGCCAAGGTCTCCAACCCCTGTGGACTGGCTCCACACCCTCCTGTCCAGGGTTCAAGCTCCTTTCCTCGGATCCCAGGTCATCCAAGGGGATGCCCTGGACTCCAGCAATCCTCCCTATGATTCTCTGGACAGTCCAGTGGCTAAGCCGCTCACTGCCATGTTGGACACTGAAGCTCCATCCCCTCTTAAGCCTTTGCTTCCCTCTACTTTATTCACCAACTAGAAAACACTTCTGTTGTTGGGGAGACCTTTTTGGCATTTTGTTCCTTCATTTCTTTGCCTGTGAAATTACTCAAGTGTATATATACACGAGTATATATACACTGTGAATATAAAACAACACCTCATTTTTGTGTCTTTGAGGGAAGAAAAAACCCCATGATATTACATATTAAGCAACATTTTCCCTGCTAGGTATCCAGCCTTATATCACACTTTCCCAAAATCAGTACCTCAGTGGCAAATTATTGCAGTTTTAATTAAGTCAGTGAGTTGAGAAATGGGCACTCATTTAACATCTGCTGACTGTGGGCAAAAACACACAGAGAAAAATAAATGATAAGAAAGGAGCTGTAGGTGTCAGTCTTTAAAATCTTCCCTGAGTTCCACATGTGAATCAGGTAAGGTTGCTTCAAGCAACCTCAAGAAAATGCATGTGAATGAGTCTTTTAAGGTGTATTAGTTTAATTTCTTTACACTTTTATCTGGATATGCTCATTCAGAATTTAAAAAAAAAAATCCTAAAGTGGCCCTAATTTAATTTATTTAATTTCCAAGGAGAACTAAAGCAGATTGTATTAAGGAAACTGAAATTCTGGGTAGGAGCGTCTGTGTTATGTTTTTAAATGAGGTTTAATTCTTGACTTTTCAATTCACATCTTTAATTTCCTGGGGCTGCATTTCCAGTGCAGCCCTGAGAAGCC